>NW_004191577.1:5025-17817 GCF_000224145.3 Ciona intestinalis | reverse complement strand
TATTCTTAACTCGGAAAACATGTCTTGAAATTTTCCTTCCGTTTCGTCGAGTGTAGTTTTCATGGCTGCTATTTTAGTATTTAACTGGTTTAAATTTTCTGCAAGTTCCGATTTTTCGTCACATTGTTTCTCCGCTTTAGCTATGGCAGATTGTGTAGTATTGCAGAAACTAGCCAACGATTTCAAGCAAGTCTGTTGTTTGTTTTCTCTTTTCAATGGTCCAAACCATCGTCTTACATTCCAGTGTTTAGCAGCGAATCGTAACAAAGATATAAACGTCTTGCTTTTTGTTTGTTTTGACTGACATAGGCTGATTATACTCGAAGTAATAACAAGATACAGTTGTTCATCATGTTTTAGCATTTTTTCATTATCCTCGAGCAACTGAAAATGAAAGTGTATGCCGTTTTCACGAACAGTTGTTCTATCAGAAGCCTTGTAGAACTGGTCCAGTACTTGTGCGTGTATAATAGCACTCTGTAGATGTTCTGCAGTGTATGATTGCATTGACATAGCCGTTTTCATCGATGCAATCTTATTAAACCAGCGTTCGAACAAATGAACCCCTTGTTGCCCCAGTTGGGACTTGTTATCAAGAAACTTAATCATGCTGTCCCGCGGAATTGGATAATTTTTGTGGCACTGTAAATGTTGATATGTGGTGTTCAAGGATGACATTATTTTCATTTCATCTGGTATGAACTCCGTCATCTGTTTAAAATGTATAATTGCTTGACTCAGAAATGTAACCAGGTCATGTAATTTTTCAACATTACAAAACGGAGATGACAACAGAAGTTGTGTGCAGTAATATGGTATTTCTTCGTTTACCATCAACTGTTCTTCGAGATAAACACGAGCAATCTTTCCTTTCGCGCTGTTTATTTCACGATTTGAAATGCTGCTTTGAAATGTATGTCCAAAATTCCTAAATATTTCTACGCAGTTATTCGCCTCTCCAAATCCACATTTAACCAATACAGTGTTTTTAAAGTCTGCAACAGTCTTGTTTAATTTGTCGATGTGTCGTTCCACCGAATCTATTCCAAATTTGACAATATCTGGCCGACCAAAGGAATCAAACTTCTGTTTCAGAAGTTCTACGTTCTCTTTTAAAGTCGGCGTTTGTTCAAATTCATCTGATCCATTTTCCCATGCTCGTGTCTGATTTTCTGCAGATGTTTGAACTTCTTCAATTTGTTCCAAACACTTCTGCATGTCTGAATTTGTTATTTTCCCGAACATTTCGTCCATGTTTTTTACCGACAAAGTTATATCCTTGTAGTGAGAACTACATTGTTTTTGAAAGGTTGTAATTGACGTACGACTTTGTTCACACAAGCTTTGTAGATTTTTGACACTCTCCTGTATTGTACGATACTGAGCTTCGATATTTCTCTCGTGGCCCCTGATCGTGAAGTGCTTTGTATCTGACAACTTAACATTGTATGCGAAACCTTTTTGTAACTCTGGTGTAGGGCGAAAGGTATCGGTCAGTAATGTTGCTACGAGACCACTTTTACTGGTATATGGAACATTGCCTTTCCAAAAATCCTCAACTGAATTCATGCTTTCGTCACTTGCATATGTAGTTATTTGAACGCACGCATCTGTACGATCGGTACGATTTCCCTTTGGAAAGTTGATCCAGAAATGCCCTTCGTGAAAGGGAATATTAGAAGGTAACTTATAATCTTTGCTCGTGTATGCAATCCACTGTTTTTCTTTACTGAAGCAAAATACATGAACTATTCCATTAACTCGTGCCGCTCCAATTTTAATAAATAACGATCTTATTTTGTTTTCTAATTGATCTTCTTCCATCTTTAACTAAAATTTTCTTCTGAACACAATATTTCACGATATTTATACATATAGCCCGCTGCAAAATCAAAAACCAAACGAATATTACATCTAAATACTTTATTAATTTGATTTTCTTTTTATCTATCCAGTAACATAAAATGTAGGCTGGAGGCCTATTCTACAATCACCGATAAAATACACACCTAATTCTAAACTGATGTTGTACACGAATTAATATCTGTGCACGGTACAGATTGTGCCACAGAGTAGAAAAGCAAACAGTTTATTAGCGCAATGGTAAATATTACCTAGTAACTTGAATTAATAACAAATATTTGTCATATTGATTGTTTCTATAAATGATAAACGAGTTGCCATACATGATAGCGTTCAATAAGTATAGTTGCTGGTTTAATACTCGATTAATTCGTATCTAACATACATCCACTCAGTTACATTCATGGAACAATATTTACTATATAGTAGGGTGGGGGAAGATGGGACACCTTTTCATTCTATTTTCTCGTCTCATTTGGTAGTAATCAAAGAACATTCAAACAATTACAAAACCGTATCCTCACGACTCCCACAGACCGTCGTTAATTGTTTAAAACACGATCAGGATATTTGGACATTAAGTGCTAAAGGTGTCCCATCTTACCCCACAGAACCATATATCAAAATCAATTGTGTATTTGTAAGGGAGTTTTAAATTTGCTTCTCCCATTTATTGTGTCGCTATAGGTTTCCAATGTTTGACATTTGCTAACAAATAGTTTCTGCTGTTCATACAAATCTGTCACGCTTCTTACAAGTCAGTCTATTTCTCTTTATTTACACGAACTAAAACAGACTTAAAAATATACAGCTCGTACATTGCAAAACATGTGGTATGTTTTAGTATTACAATTACTTGTTGTTTATGCAGTCCAACAAATGATAACATTTATTTAACACATTAAGTAGAGAGAAGTATAACCGTTAAGCCTATATAGTTACTTTATGTGATACAGTAAGATAATAACACAAAGCATTTGCGTAAAAACAACTGAGCTGCAAAGATATTTTCTCGAAGTTAAATACCACGTATATGTTTAAATATATAGGTATAAGCATTTTCAGGCATTGCTTATAGTTTGTATGACAAACATACATATCACTCACAAGGAAGATGTGTGTCATTAGCTGTATAATGCGGATCTTCGGTTATGCTGTCTCCATTCCAGCAGTAGAATGGGGTATAATGCATCCAAACGTCCATCCAATCTCGTTTAACCAGATGCAAACTAAAGTGTTTGCCAGCATCGCTTAACTTGGTCATGTTTCTTTCAAAATCTATTTTCCGTAGTTGCTCGTACGCTTGTTCAAATTTTGGTAACATAAACTTGGTCCAACTGCTTCGTAATTGTAGCTGAGTATCTTTCGGGTCAAGATGCTTTAACAGTTTTGCGATCGTTTTGTTCAATGAGACAAGATCAACAGCGGAGAGATCTGCTTTGTAGTACTTTCCCCCAAGAGTATTTAAGACGGTGTCAACCAATTGACCTAGAGTCTCCTGAAACGTAAAAATAGTAGTCTTCTTAAAAATCATAATTCTGCAAAAAAGTATAATCATAAGCCTGCAAGGACGATTTTTTTACATGCGCCACGTTGTGCGTATATCACACCTATTCTCACACACAACAGTTGGCCCGTGTGAAAGATTTCTAGCTAATAACTAAGTACGGATGTGACACGTTTCAAATGAAGCAATAGTAAGGAAGAGTGAACTAATAGCATAACAAGAATATTTAATAAGTTACCTCCGTATCGTTTCTTTCGCGCTTTGATGGTTGTGCAAATGGCGGTTCCTCTTTCAACTTTGTCAAAAACTCAATCAACTCTGGAGGATTGGTCTCCTCACGTAGTTCACCAACAATCAGTTGTAACCTATGAAGAACAGACTTTAAATAGTCCGGGTTAAGCGATGTTTCCACTTCTTTTAGTTTATTTAATGCATCCTTGCACACGGCAACTTCGTAATTTCCCATACCCTTAGTGCTATTTAATTTTACTTTTACTTTGTCAATTGCATACTTGGCATCTTTTAAGGACCTGTTGGTGTCACCTGTAGAAGCATCGCTTTTACTGAAACGTGTAATAAAGTCTGTAATGTTTTTACTATTCTGTTTTCGAGTAGAATGATAATATTTCAGTAATTCAACCAAATCTTTTACTGTGGTTTTGTAATCTTTTTCATCTTCACCGACGTATGGTTGAACAACCGTCTCGATTTTTTCCTTGATTTCAGCAATGGGGCCTGTTGTATTTCTTACAGCTTCAACAAATTCATTTACTTTTTCTATGGTTAGTTTTGGCAAAGTTTTAGTATCAGAGACAGCTTGATTTTCCAATAAAGCAGTAACATGATCAATGTCTGCTGCTGCCTCTTGTTGTGTTATTCTTAACTCGGAAAACATGTCTTGAAATTTTCCTTCCGTTTCGTCGAGTGTAGTTTTCATGGCTGCTATTTTAGTATTTAACTGGTTTAAATTTTCTGCAAGTTCCGATTTTTCGTCACATTGTTTCTCCGCTTTAGCTATGGCAGATTGTGTTGTATTGCAGAAACTAGCCAACGATTTCAAGCAAGTCTGTTGTTTGTTTTCTCTTTTCGATGGTCCAAACCATCGTCTTAAATTCCAGTGCTTAGCAGCGAATCGTAACAAAGATATAAACTCCATGCTGTTTGTTTGTTTTGACTGACATAGGCTGATTATACTTGAAGTAATAACGAGATACAGCTGTTCATCATGTTTTAGCATTTTTTCATTATCCTCAAGCAACTGAAAACAAAAGTGTATGCTATTTTCACGAACAGTTGTTCTATCAGAAGCCACGTAGAACTGCTCCAGTACTTGTGCGTGTATAATAGCACTCTGCAGATGTTTTGCAGTGTATGATTGCATTGATATAGCCATTTTCATCGATACAATCTTGTTAAACCATTGGCTGAACAATCTAACCGCTTCTTGCTCCAGTGTGAACTTGTAACCAGAAAGCGTAATTATGTCCCGTGCAACTGGATAACTTTCGTGGCACAGTAAATGTTGATATATGGTGTTCAAGAATGACATTAGCCTATCCATTATTTTCATTTCAAATGGTATTAACTCCACCATCTGTTTAAACTCTTCAATTGCTTGTCTTAGAAATTTAACCAGTCCATGTATTTTTTCAACATTCCGAAACGGAGATGACAACAGAAGTTGTGTACAGTGATATGGCATTTCTTCGTTTACCATCAACTGTTCTTCGAGATAAACACGAGCAATATTTCCTTTCGCGCTGTTTATTTTACGACATACAATATTGTCTTGAAGTGTTTTTCCAACATTCTTAAATGTTTCTACGCAGTTATTCGCCTCTCTAAATCCACTTTCAACCAATACAGTGTTTTTAAAGTCTGCAACAGTTTTGATTATGTTTTCTACATGTTGTTCTATCGAATCTATTCCAAATTTTGCAATATCTGGCCGACCAAAGGAATCAAAGTTCTGTTGCAGAAGTGTTACATTCTCTTTAAAAGCGCCTCTTAGTTCAGATTCATGTGATCCACTTTCCCATGCTCGTGTCAGATCTTCTGCCAATGTTTGAACTTCTTCAATTTGATCCAAACACTTCTGCATGTCTGAATTTGTTATTTTCCCAAACATTTCGTCCATGTTTTTTACCGACAAAGTTATATCCTTGTAGTGAGAACTAAATTGACTTTTAAAACTTGTAATTGACGTACGACTTTTTTCACACAAGCTTTGTAGATTTTTGACACTTTCCTGTATTGTACGATACTGAGCTTCGATATTTCTCTCGTGGCCCCTGATCGTGAATTGCTTTGTATCTGATAACTTAACATTGTAATCGAAGCCTTTTTGCAACTCCGGTGTAGGACGAAAGGTATCGGTCAGCAAAGTTGCTACGAAACCACTTTCACTGCTGGTATATGGAACATTGCCTTTCCAAAAATCCTCAACTGAATTCATGCTTTCGTCACTTGCATATGTAGTTATTTGAACGCACGCATCTGTTCGATCGTTAGGATTTCCCGTTTCAAAGTAGAAGCAGAAGTGCTTGTCGTAAAAACAAGTAGGTAACTTATAATCTGTGCTCGTATATGCAATCCACTGTTTTTCTTTACTGAAGCTAAATACATGAACTATTCCAACTCGTGCCGCTCCAATTTCAGTAAATAACGATCTTATTTTTTTTTTTAAATCAGCTTTTTCCATCTTTAACTCAAATTTCCTTCTGAAAACAGTATTTCACGATATTATTATACGTAGTGAGCTGCAAATTCAACACTAAACAAATTTTATCCAACTACTTTTAAATTTTGATCTTATTATTATCCAAGTAATATAAAATGTAGGCTGGAGGTCTAACCTACAACCACTGATAAAACTCACACCCAATTCTAAACTATATGTTTTACACGAATTGATATCTGTGCGCGCAGTACAAATTGTGCCAGAGCTTAGGAAAGCAAACAGTTTATTAGCACACAGATAAAGTTTGCCTGGCAACATGGATTATTAACAAAAAATTGTATAGCGTTATTAGTAGTTCCTGGTTTAATACTCGATTAATTCGTATGTACTATACATCCACTCATAGTCACATGCATTAATTTTATACATGCTGGTCGATTGTATGAAACAATATTCACTATAGGTCAAAATCATGATTGTATTTATAAAGGAGTTTTATTGCTGCTTCCTTATTTAAGTCTGAGAGGTTGGTTGTCCTCATTAGGTGTCGCTCGGGAGTTGTTCTTCGATTTGTTACGGCGTACGAGTCTCCTGACGCAGTAGGTGGAACGCTACCCCGAGTCTCGTCGGGTCAAATTATAACACATGAAATTTATGATGTATTTGAGGATTGAAGGATTGGTAAAGAATATGTGTAAATACGCTTTGTACAACTCCTGTACCATGAGTTGACTTGTAAACTTACACTAGTTAACCTTGTCGTCGCTTAAAAACGTTTGTTTTCGTGAATTTGGACGAACCGTAATCACGCAGTAATTATATGTAATGTTAGAAGTTAATATTATTCATATTGTGACGGCTGCATAATGATTTATTGCGAGCGGTAAACTAAGAGAGCGAAGGAACAAGAGACGCGGTGTTTATACGGAAGATAACGATAGGAAAAAGACACTCTTGTACGCTTCGGCGCACACACTCGTGACGGGCGGCCACACGCTAATTATGCGGTTTTAAATCTGAAAATTTAGTCTAAAAATTATAAATATATATTATGATTTGATTTCAATCAAGAGGTTAAAGAATAAATGCTAGAAATATAAGAATTGAGATAAGTGCGGAAAAAAGTCGCGCAAAAAACAACAACAACTGTTCGACGAAAAAGGATCTATATGACGACTACCGTGCTCAACAACTGTTCGACGGAAAAGGATCTACATGACCACTACCGTGCTCAAAAAACATAGCTTTCATACAATCGACCAAAAGGCGTTAACTGCGCTTAACTCCTGCGCTGCTGTAGTAATTTATAACATGCGCTATACTGTAGTGATTATATGCTTCCGCATGGCCTACTCAATACATTGAGCAGGCCGTGGCTTCCGGTGTCGTGATATATTCGTTCCGACCGATATATTTGTACCGGGCGCCATTGCACATGTGGAGTAGGTCGGTACAAATACAATACGAGGTAAAAAACGGTCCGCATCGTTTCAAGGTACATTTCTACCATCTGTACTGGTGGCGTCACTATGTCTGATTACGTCAGACATCATGGTGTGCCGATAATTACCAGTAATGAAATAAACACCCAAATCACTTCATTGTTGCACTGCTATAGTATTGGTCTATTTTGTTAAGCAAAGACGAATGTAGTTCGTATTTATAACTCTGTTTATTACCAGTAATGAAAAAAACGAATATAGTTCGCAATTAAATGAATGAATAAATGTAACTTACTTTATCCTCGCGTGGCCGGAAAACGACAGTCGTTATAACACGGGTGTTCATACACCTCGTGCCAGCTTACGAGTTACCATGCTGTATGTTACTTTGTGGGTGATTATTTTTGGGGGATATTTTTTATGTATGGCTGATAATTTGGTACAAATATATCGGTCAGAACGAATATATCACGACACCGGTTTTACATGATACAAATAGGTGAGCTTGCGTGTGAACAAGAAAAAAGTATAGATAATATTGTACCTCATTTAACTCTATGGTAGGTACTTTGGAAATATGAAACAAGAAATGTATCCACTATACTGTAGGTTTCCATTGTTTACCTATCTGTATAGCCTATATACTTACAACTTCTGCTGTTCATAACAATCAGTAATACAATGTATTGAAGTTTTCTTTATTTACAGGATCTAAAATAAACATTTTTTTAAATATACAGCTATAGTAAATTGCTAAAATGTTAATTTATTTAGTTACATTTACTTAACACAAAATATTGGTTTAAGTAATTTGAACTTGCAAAAACGACGCAAAATCACGGACTCAAAATGCTGACAAACATGTTGTATGATTTAGTATTACAATTAAGCATTTCCTTACTATGTTGCATTTAAATCTGGGCGAGCATGAGGTTGTAGCTACTCAAATTAGATCCTAGCACATTTGAGGACATGGAATATGGGTTTCATTAGCTGTATAGTATGGATCTTCAAATATAGGGTCTCCATTCCAGCAATAGAAAGAGAAATAAAACGGGCAACCCTGGGTAGGGGATTGAGTATGCCCCCATTGTCGTCTGACCAAATCCAGACTAAAATGTTTGCTAGCTTCTTTTAACTTGTCCATGTCCTTTTCCATAGCCATTTTCTGTAGTTGTTCGTATGTTCGATTAAATATACAGACATTTTCGTCCACCGTAACGTCAGCATTTTGATCAAGTGTTCCTAAATCATCGAGCAACTCCGTACAAGTGACCTTTAAAATATAGAATATTTTGTTTAAACAATTCAAAAATATATGTCTATATAGTGAAATCGCTATTAACTATTTAGGTCAAGCGAATCTGCGTTTAAGTATTGTTCATTTACAGGTTTAGAATAATACCAAACTTTCTATCAAAACATTATAAAAATGTAAACATGTAATTGCTTTACTTTTTCCGTTTTATCTTCCGGTGCCTTCTCGGTTTCACCACAAAGTCCCGGAACAATTAATTCTAATCTACCAAGTACAGCTTGGAGAGCATCTGGATTCAGTGTGGCAACTGCATTACGCAAGTGTACCAATGCAGCTTCTGATATGCCAACTTCATATTCTTTCATGAAATCTATGTTGTTTAACTGGTCTATTGCCTGTTTGGTGGCATTATTAGCTTTTTGTATGTTTATGTTCCTTATACCAGTACCATCGCTCTTGTACTGATTTATAAATTCGGTTATATTTTTCTTCTGTTCATCAGTGTAGTCTTGTGTAGAAAGAAAGCATCTTAAGATATTTACCGAATCGGACACCAAGGTCTCATATTTTCCTGTATGTTTACCGTTGCATGATATAACAACCCTTTCCAGCTTTGCTCGACATGAATCAATGCGTTCTGTAGTGTTTTTTTGAGCTTTAACGAATTCTTTTACTTTTTCCTGGATTTCAGAGGGCAATAGTTTATTATCAGAGACAATTATTTGTGCTTCCAAATTTGTGATCATAGCGTTCCTATTGTCAATAGGTTTAACTGGTTTTAACTGCGATAATATATCTTGAAATTTTTTTTCTGTTTCTTTCAGCTCACCTCCCAAAGATATGATGTTCTCATATAACTCGTTTAGCTGCTGCGTGCGGAGCTCGGTTTTTGAACTTGATTTTAACCGTTCAACAACTCTGTTTGTGTTCTGGAGAAAATGCATAAGTGATTTTAAACAAGTGCGGTGTTTAGATTTCTCTTGTGTTGGTCCAAACGATCGTCGGACATTCCAATGATGCGCAGCAAAATATAGCAACCTCAGAAATTCTTCGCATTCCGTACGATTTGACTGACAAAGACTCATTATAGATGAAGTAATAACAAGGTACAGTTGTTTATCGTACATTACCCTTTCTTTTTCGTGGGACTCGTTATATTTTATTTCATTTACACGGACTGTGGTTGCATCAGAAGCCACGTGAAACTGCTCCAGTGCGGTCGCATAAACAATTGCAGCTTCCAGCTGTTTTGTATCCTCAGCAGCTTCCAGTTGATTTGTATCCTCAGCAGCTTCCAGTTGATTTGTATCCTCAGCAGCTTCCAGCTGTTTTGTATCCTCAGCAGCTTCCAGTTGATTTGTATCCTCAGCAGCTTCCAGTTGATTTGTATCCTCAGCAGCTTCCAGTTGTTTTGTATCCTCAGCAGCTTCCAGCTGTTTTGTATCCTCAGCAGCTTCCAGTTGATTTGTATCCTCAGCAGCTTCCAGTTGATTTGTATCCTTAGCAGCTTCCAAAAAACATTTGTTGAATAACATCACGATAATTTGCTGTAGTTCACCACTGGAATGCGTGCATCGTATATTAACTGAACTCCATGCGTCGCTCAATTTCTGGTATTTTTCGTTGATATTTAAATGCTCATAGCAGTAGTTCAGCTCTTGCAGATTAGATTTCATCGCTTTCTCCATTTCTGGCACCAATTCTAACATTTTAATAAATTTCTTAATGACTTTCAGAATAAACAGTACTTTTATTTTTTTTGCTTTGACATTGAAAAACGGAGAAGACCACAGAAGTCGTTTACTGTGACTTATTATGTCTTCTTCTAACTTGAGTTGTGTGTCAAGATATACGCGAGCGACATTGCCTTTCGCGCTGTTTGAGATTTTACTACTCCCCACATGTTTTCCCATTTCTTCCAAAGCTGATTGAATATGTTTAAAGCCAGATTTGAATTGACTTTGTAAATTTGTACAAGATTCAACCTTTTGTTTACAAATCTTTTTGAGGTTATTAACGTTTTCCTCGATTATACGATACTGAACTTTAAAGTTTTTCTCGTGGCCCCTGATCGTGAAGTGCTTTGTATCTGATAACTTAATATGGTAAGCAAAACCTTTTTGTAACTCGGGTGTAGGGCGAAAGGTATCGGTCAGCAAAGTTGCTACTAGACCACTTTTACTGCTGGTATATGGAACATTGCCTTCCCAAAATTCCTTAACTGAATTCTTGCTTTTGTCGGTTTCTTTTGATTTTCTTATATGCATACAAACAGTATTCGGTAGGTCAGTTTTGCTATTTTGTTTATCATGCCAAGTGAAGCTAAATGTATGTTTACAGTCTAAAATGCCAGCCATTTTATATTCCTTGCTCGTATATGCAATCCACTGATCTTCATCACTAAAGCAAAATATTCGGACGTCACAATGCGCTTGTGCTGCTCCAATTTCTTCAAATATAGATTCAATGCTGTCCTTAATTGCTTCTGCCATTTCAGTACGACGTTTTCCAAAAACAGTGTTAACAATAATATAACACTACTGTATCTAGGAAACACCCAAAAGCGTTTTATAGTCACGTAAAATGAATTATAAAAACATGTGTGTTCAGATGTAAACTAAGAATATGCCAACCTCGACATATCTTAAAACGGTAGTTTTCGCAATTTAGACAAAATAACGTTAAATGTGATTAGCCACTTATCTAAGTTAATATTTTTAATGGTTTTAATATTTCAATTGTTTGGTAGTAATTCTATACCGATACGTCAATCATTCTGCGGACTTCCCTCCCGATTTTAAAAATAAATTACGCGTTGTAACATCTTGTTTTAAATCTTTTTTTTTACAATATTCTCACGATCCAACAAGGTGCGCGGCAAAGGTGGTTACTGTTATTAATTATTAAAATTCGGTGTTGAATTAATACAAATTTTTTAATGGATGAAAACAAGCATGATTCCAAGATGCTCATTTTGATTGCTAAAGTCATAAAAACTGCCAAAATTTGTAGTTTGCGTCTTTGCGAGTTTGAATCACCAACCCAGTATTGTAGTTTAATAAAAATAGGCTGAAATATTTTGTACAGTTTGATTTTGTCTCATAAAATTAGTTCTAGTTTTGTGAAGGCAGGATTCAATATGCTGGCTTAAATTAAGGATAAAAATATCGTTTTAAAGTTATATATATAAAGTTTAAATGACAAAGAAACTAGAACAGTCGGTTAATTTCGGTAGGTTAACTACAAGTTGAAGAATAGGCTACTATTAATATAAAAATATTTCATTTTGTTGTCCCGTCTTCTCCCACAGCATTGTAGTTTTGTAGGTTTATATTTCCAAACTTTGAAAGGTTTGTTTTTAGTTTAATAATTTATACTTCAGAGGTAGCTCAAATATAAAACTGATATAATTACAACATATATATGGTAAATATATTAGAAATTCAGTCATTTGCACTTGGGAGATAGTTTAGGAGAAGTGGCTTGTGCGAAATATAGTGTAGCAATACCCAATTTGTAGCTAAAATGTTTTTATTAATAGTTATTAGCAATTTTCCTTTTTTTGATTTTTGAAAATACCGGGCAATTAGTGTCCCATATTACCCCACCCAACTATATAATAGGGTGGGGGGAGATGGGACACCTTTCATTATATTTTCTCGTCCCATTTGGTAGTAAACAAAGAACAGTAAACTAATTAGCATAGTATTAATTAATCTTTTTACTACAACGGTCGACTGAGCTCGATCAAAAACAAACCAGAAGTAACCAACAAAGCGGGTTTCAGTCGCCATTGGTGACTGTGGAGCAGTAGGTAGAATGCATTTATACTTGTATTATAACTCATGAAATTTATGATGTATGAGGATTGAAGGTTTGTTAAAGAATATGTATAACTACGCTTTGTACAACTCCTGTACCATGTGTTGACATGTAAACTTACACTAGTTAACCTTGTCGTTGCTTAAAAACATTTGTTTTCGTGAATTTGGATAAACCGTAATCGTGCAGTAATAAAAAGTAATAGGAAACTTTTGTATTA
>NW_004191577.1:0-4975 GCF_000224145.3 Ciona intestinalis | reverse complement strand
ATGCGGTAGTACCCTTGCTGTGTTAATGTGCCAACTCTGGCCCAAATCTCAGGTCACATGGTGTATTACGTTGCGGGACCTCACCAACGTAGAATAGAATTATCAATGTAGATGATATACTTGGTTCTCGTAAGCTACACGGGTACACCCGTGTTATAACGACTGTTGTATTCCGGCCATGCCAGGATAAAGCAAGTTACATTCACATACAACTTATACACTTTGTGTGCGGCGCCGGGGTGGGGTTAAGCAGTGATTGCCACTAGTCAAAATAATGTTTTCGCTGCATTAATACAAAAAAGTGCCTCGCAACGGCTCTATATAACAAATGTTCCGCGGCGTGCCTCGCAACGGTTCTAACAAAAGAGCGTTTCATCCAAACCCTGGTGGATTAGGCTCTTACTAATAAACAGGTCATTTCAGCAAGAAAAAGCTGTGGATTTAATTAAAAGTATTTTGATAATATTATTAATTATGCATGTACGAAGCAGCGCTTCTGACTCAAAATATCGTAACGAAACTAAAGAATAAATAGTACTTTGCACAACCGTGCTATAAAATTAAAATAGTAAAATATATAAATGTATACTAGAGTGGGGTAGGACGGGATCCTTAAGCACATATTGCCCAATATTTCTAAACTCAAAATATATGACATCAAAATATATATATATGATATATGGGGTGATACTACGAATTAGTATAGTATCATACCTCTATTAATTGACAACACTTCAAAGAAATATATTAAAACACACGAGTTACTTATCGATTCGCACGCAAGGTTTAAATTTATCAAATAGAAAACGGACAGGGTAAGACGGGATAGTTTCAAATTCTTGTTAACTTTGATTAATAGGTGAATTAAATGTTGGCAATACACGTAAAAACAAGCCCTTCAAAGTTTTGCAATAAAAACATATATAAAACTACAAAGTAGGGGGGGGGGGGACGGGACGAAATAATGACTTTTTTTATATTAATAGTATTCTGCAACTTGTAGTTAACCTACCGAAATTAAGAGCTTGTGCTAGTTTCTTTGCCATGTAAACTCTATAAATATAATTTTAAAACGATATTTTTTGCTAATTCCATGTCTAATTTAAGACATATTGGCCCCTGCCTATTATTTTATGTATAACTCAGATTTTCTCACAAAACTAAAATTAATTTTACAAGACAAAATCAAAGTGTGCGAAATATATCATCCTATTTTATTTAACTACGATGCTGGATTTGTGATTCAAACTTGCAAACTACAAAATGTCGGGAGTTTTAGTGTAACTCAGCGAGCATTCAAAATAAGCATCTTATTATTATGCTTTTTTTCCGGCTATTGAAAAAATATTGTATTCGTTCAACACCGAATTTTAATACTTGCCTTTGCCGCCACAATAATTGCCTTTGCCGCGCACTTTGTTGGTCCACGAGAACACTGTTGAATAATACTGTAACATTTTTTTTGTCTATCATCGTTTTGCCCGAGTCCCGTCTTCCCCTACCCTACTATATACTAAAATATTATAGTACAAAAGGTTATCCATAACAGACTATATAAGTAATTGTACAAATCTAATTTGTTATATCTTAGTTCTAACTTCTAGTACAAATATATCATTTTTATACTCTAATACGATCTGCCTTTTATACTCTATATATCGTAGTCCTAGTAGACGGTGTTGGCCACCTGTAAACTTTCTTTTGTATGTGGCAACTATAGGCCTATATATACGCGATCCGACGCGAAACTCTAGTTTCGCTCGCACGTTTGAATGCAGTGAAGCGTTTTTTCTCGGTTGAGAACACTTGTGAATGTTCCCGTTTTGTGAATTATACAATCTCATTGTTAAGGACACACACATTTTTCCTCTGTTATTATTAAGACTCTTGTTCAGACATGTTGTTAGGCATAAACTTTTCTAAGTTTCTTACGGGCTTAGTTGGTCAATATATTGTTTCATAAAGATTTAACTTCTGTGTCTTTACCTGAAATAAACCTAACGTGTCTTTAACTAAAATAAAACATAAAAGCAGTGTAGATAATTCTAAATTATTTTTTGTAAACTTGATTTAGTTACTTTTATTTTACAGAAAATATTGGCGGTAATTAAAACTTGCAAACTAACGCAAAATCATCAACTCAATATACTGACAAACATGTTGTATATTTTAGTATTAAAAATTACGGTTTAGTGTTGTTCATGCGCGGTTCAAGTATTGAATGTTTAATCTAATTAACCTACTACACAAACGAAATGACGACAGCGACAGGTACAACCTACGATATATATATACAGTTTACTCTGAGTAATTACGACTACATAGTATTTAAAATGCATCATGTTGAATTAACGGGTACATTTTTGATTATAACTAACTAAAAATATACTTGAAGATATATGATAAAATATATACGCATTCTACAATACGGTGTATACACATTCTACGATATCACTAAAACTGAAAAGATATTTAGTGTGTGTGCCCTACACACACAAGCGAACATTCCAGGAATTATAAAACCGTATCTTCACGACTCCCATAGACCGTTGTTAATTGTTTAAAACACGATCAGGATATTTAGATAGTATGTGCTACAGTTGTCCCATCTTCCCCCACCCTACTATACACATTTTATAATATATACAGTGTGTGTGTGCCATACCCACACAAGCGAACGCGCTATTTAAAATGAAAACCCTTTCGAGCACTGCTGTGGCGTGTATATAAACGCGATCCGACGCAAAACTCTAGTTTCGCAAGTTTGAACGCAGTGAAGCGTTTTTCTCGGTTGAGAACACTTGATGAATGTTCACGTATATGTGAATTATACAATCTCATTGTCAAGGACACACACATTTTCCCTCTGTTATTAAACTTATTATTAAGACTTTTGTTCAGACATGTTGTTAGGCATGTTCTTACGAGCTTTATAGTTGGTCAATATATTGTTTCATAAAGATTTACCTTCTGTGTATTTAACTGAAACAAACCTAAAGTGTATTTAACTAAAATAAAACATAAAAGCAGTATACATTCTAAATGTTTTTTTTTGTAAACTTGATTTAGTTACTTTTATTTTACAGAAAATATTGGCAGTAATTAAAACTTGCAAACAAACGCAAAATCATCAACTCAAAATACTGACAAACATGTTGTATATTTTAGTAATAAAAAATTACGGTTTATTGTTGTTCATGCGCGGTTGAAGTATTGAATGTTTAATCTATAATTAGCCTACTACACAAACGAAATGACGACAGCGACAGGTACAACATACGATATATATATACAGTTTACTCTGAGTAATTAGGACTACTTTAAAATGCATCATGTTGAATTAACGGTTGCATTGTTAAAAATCAAAACAATGTTCCTCAATTATAATTAACTAAAACGTTAAATTAGCCCGGGTGTTACATAAAGATATATTAAAATATATACGCAACCTACAATACGCATACACATTCTACGACATCACCAAAACTGAAAAGATATATATACAGTATGGTGGGGGAAGATGGGACACCTTTTCATTCTATTTTCTCGTCGCATTTGGTAGTAAACATAAAGAACATTCCAGAAATTATAAAACCGTATCCCCACGACTCCCATAGACCGTTGTTAGTTGTTTAGAACACGATCATGATATTCATTATGTGCTAAAAGTGTCCCATCTTCCCCCACCCTACTATACACCTTTAATAAGATATTTAGTGTGTGTGCCATACGCACACAAGTGAACGCGCCATTTAAAATGAAAACCCTTTCGAGCACTGTGACGTGACGATGCGGTTCTGGGCATATGTGATTAAGATACATGAAGTCTTTATGTTTGCTTACATGGTATATGAGTTTCATTAGCTGTGTAATACGGATCTTTGGTTATATTGTCTCCATTCCAGAAATAGAACGAGTATGGGTCGGGAGATTGGTTATATATTCTTTCAGACTGGTGAACCCACTTTCGTCTAACCAGATGCAAACTGAAATGTTTGCTAAATTCTCTTAACTTGGCCATCTCTCTCGCCAGAACCACTTGCCATAGTTGTCCAGATATTCGTGTAAATGTAGGCATCATGTACTTGGCCCAACTGCTTCGTAATTGCGATTGGTCGTCTTTTGAATCGAGTTGTTTTATCAGCTTTGATATCGGATCGTTTAGCTTTTGAAGATACGTAACGGTAGTTGGGTTTTTGTGGTCTTCTTCGTTCATTATGTTTACAATTTCTCCAACAGGATTCTCCTGAACATAAAATATTTAAAATGTTAATCTTTCAATCGCAAAAGTCAGTAAGCATATAGTTCGGACTCAAAAATAATGACTAGGAGTTACTTCATGTTACTTGGCAAAACCAGCGACATAATCGTTTACACCAAGATTTTTCAGTTTTACGATCGTGTCATTCGAATACGAGATTTCTGACTCGATTCTCCTGTTTTCCATCCAGATTATTTAAAATGAAACCGGTCAGGGATTTCCAAATCAACCATAAAATTAAGTAATTAACCAAATCCCAAGCAAGCTGTTTACCAATAGTAACCTTTTCAATATCAATTGCCTATACAAATATAAGGGCTTTAATAAAAAGGTCTAAAAATATTAATAAATTACCGTTGCTGCAATTGACGCTTCGTTATTGGGTTTGATATTCGGCTGTTTCTCTTGTAAACTTCCCAATAGACTGACTAGTTGCTCAGTTGCTTCAGACTCGGGACATAGATCAGGAACAATATGTTTTAATCTATCGAAGACGGACATAAGATAGTCAGGGTTTAGCGTTGCCTCCAGCCCTTCCAATTTTTCAGATAAATCATTTGCTATTGCAGCATCGTAATTTCCCATGCCCTGCCTGTTCTTTAGTTTTCCTTTTAAACTTTCGATTCCAAATTTAACCTCTTTCAATGTCTTATTGGTGCCTCCAGTAAAAGTACACGTTTTATCATACCGTGATATAAAATGGGTCATGTTTTT
>NW_004191576.1:0-17776 GCF_000224145.3 Ciona intestinalis | reverse complement strand
GGATGATGAAATTTTTGCAGTTCACTTGTACAAGACTTGTCAATAAATAATGAACCTTGCTCCTTAGCGTGCAATCATCAAAAGAACACATGCAATATGCTTACATGTACCATGCGGACCCTTCCCTGCTGGACAATCGCAGTCGGAGTTATAAATAACAACACCATGCATGTCGCATTTGATCTTGTAGCAGTATGAAGTCTGCTTCTTCATTTCAGCTTGCATGATGCCACTCAAAAAGCAAAAATCACACAGCATCTTGTAACTGCATGCTTTGATTCTGTTTGACTCCATTAAAAACTTTCCCTTTTCAATTGCCTTCATATTGCTGTTGCATTGGTTGTCAAGTGCTCCCCTGTAAATAAAATATCCCTGAAAGTAAGAATGAATTCACGTTTATGAAACCAAGGCAGTATTCAATATTATACTTTTTTAATTACTGAGGAAAGTCCTTTTCGGTTGACAGCCGTCTAAAGTCAGGCACCCCTAGACTTTGCTTTTTATTTCGTCAATTTCGAACAGTGTTTACAAGATTTGATATATCTTTGCCATTATTTGCTTGCATGGTAAAGTTCGATATTCCCCAACATCGACAACGATCCTCTCTACCATGTGACTTCAATACATCCGAGAGCATGTGTTATAGCATCCAGCAACCTCGTCACATGGCCACTGGCTCAATTTACGAAAAGGGACATGTGCACCTATTGCTGTTGCTACCAATAATAATAAAAATAACCAATTTATTTTCTCCTCCGTTTACATGCCAGGTGACGACGGAAATGCCCCTTCTCCTCAGCTGGTGGAAGAGCTGATCACCCATTGTGAACTGAACAACACCAACGTCATTATTGGCACGGATGCCAACTCTGATCATACTTTCTGGTATGTTTTTCTTTTTTCTCTAGAATTTCTGATGAGTTCCATGACAGTGTGCAACACTCCCAAGTCGACAGGGAATATTCCACCCACTCTTCACACTACAGAAATGTTCGAAATACCACCTGGGACAAGTATGTAGTTCATCTGGACACGTCTCTCTCCGGGATTCCTCATAAGCTTCCGAAGTACTCCATGGTAGAGTTATCTCATCTGCGTTTGAGTGTTCATGCCGCCTGGTAATGAGATCCTCAACTCGCTGACAGAGCTGGTGGTCTGCAGAGCTAACTTCATTGCGAAAGTTGGCAAAGCGCTCACACAAGAAAGCTCCAAATCTGCTTCAGACTGGAGTGCCCGAAGGAAGCAACTCGAGAGAATAAGTTTTTCTGCTTCACCTAATTAGGTTAAATGTATTGAATTGTGACTTTAGCAGCATGTTTTTAAGCAATACAAGAACTACTAACGGAGTAAGCTGCACAGTGTGTCATATTGTCCATTTCCAATACTAAACTTAGTTGTAGGGACAGTCCATCCACAGAGGGCTAGTGGGGATACTGCAGCATTAAATTCAATTCTGAAAGTACATTATATAGAAATATTCTTAATGTTTTAAGCATCTTCTTTATTCAGACCATATGAAACATATAAATCATCAGTAACAGACTAACAGTAACTAACCTGATACGGGGCAACAAAAAATCTGGTTCTTTGAATTCGGCTATAAACTTAGACAGCCAGGTATAAAGCGCCTGCGGCACGGCGCCGGACAAAAAAAAATAATAACACGCTGAGTGAGTAGCCAAGACAATTTAAATTTAATTACATTTGGAAAACTACCTTTAATGGTTCTATGACAATTTCATTTGTGACTTCTGCAAATCCTGTATGTACTGATGCCTGATTTTTAAAACTACTTGTCTAATGGCTGGTTCGTTCCTGGGTGAGTGACTGCGAACTGTGGACTTTAGCAAATTTTTTTATGGTTTAGCACCAAGCTTCAGCTGTTTTGGCTGGTTCTTTCCTGGGTAAGTGCCTCTCACATATAGCTGCGCTAAAATTCAACTTTTTAATAGATACAGTTAAATAAAAAGTAAACGAAAAAATAGATACAGTTAAATAAAAAGTAAACGAAAAAAGCAAACTTACGTCTCTTTTAGTAACATTTGTTTTATAATATCTCTCCTTTTTTCACATCTCGAACTGACAACAAAATTTTGTCAGCGACTCTCGATTCATCTGCAGTTTTTCCCAGATCCGGACGTCAAACCGTAAATAAGGAGACACTATCATTTCCACTACTTTTAGATTTTAAGTAACTATTGAGGCAGCCAGAAACGGAGCAATTTGACGGAGCCATTCTAGATTTTAACAAAAAATATAACAATACAGATACAGCGCGTATAACTCAAATTTGTGTTCACAAACAAACGGAGTCACTGAACCGAAACAAAAATATGACGTCATATTAAAACAATTAAAGAGATGACTATCCATAAGGTATCTATGATGAAACGAGAAACAATTTGAAAAATCGAACCGACTTGACCCGACTAGCAGCAACTTCATATGCCATTGCCATTTGTATACAAGATACGTCATAATGCCAGTCAAAGGAAGCGTAAAAATCAAGTAATGAAGGTACGCAGGCAACACATTTAGACTTCAGCGAAAATGTTCAAACATTATATTATTACACCACCGATATTGGCCCGATTTTAAAGATCAAAACGGCATCGTGTTCGTCTTGATTGCCCTCTTTCGGTGATATAAAGAACGTGCGTGTAGTGTACCTCAGCCGTTCTCGGTACACGGCCGTCCAAAGCGAGGCACCTAGATTTCGTTTATATTCTTTACATGTCGAACAGTGTTTACATATTTACTTAATATTCAACTTATATTCTGAAAAGCAAAAACAGCAATTTAGTGCTATATTTCAGCGAACAATGAATGATGTTCGAGGTTATAATCATCATCCATTTACGGATACGCATACTGGAGATGTTGGTTTCACAAACATCCCTGTTACGCCTTGTACGACAGTTGCCACCTCCTGCTCTTTTTCTATGCGGTTCCACCACTGCTTCAGTGTAGTCTGGATGACAGAAACTTATGCCGAAACGAAACATGTGTATTTCATTTCGTTGGGGCTGCGAAGCAGAAATGTGCAATACGCGCTTTTGTTTTGCTGCATGCAACCACGATTCTCTCGTCATTGAAGACGATTGCACCTCTTCTTCCACGACTGTTGTCCGTGCCTGAGATGATTCCGGCAATACTAAAGGCATGGGAAGCAGCTTTTCTGTTCGGAACACCTGGTTACGGATACGCAGACAGGTTATGCCGAAACGAAACCTGTGTATTTCATTTCGTTGGGGCTGCAAAGCAGAAATGTGCAATGCGCGCTTTTGTTTTGCTGCATGCAACCACAATTCTCTCGTCATTGAAGACGATTTCTGGCAGTACCAACAACTCCCAAAGTATTGTGTGTGACTGTCTTTATCTCGAACTTCTTTACACTGACCGCAGATGGTTGGCATCGTTCGAGGTTTATTTCTGCGGACTGGTCGGCCTATGGTCTGCACTAGGGTACTCCGAGGGGTCGGTGGCATCTAGATGAAGAAGGAGCTTGCACCTCTTCTTCCACGACTGCTGTCCGTGCCTGAGATGATTCCGGCAATACTAAAGGCATGGGAAGCAGCTTTTCTGTTCGGAACACCACCTGGCTGGTTAACCTCGCCACCGGGAGCTGCTCTTCAGCTGCTACAGTTGGCGCGAAGAGTCGAACGCCTTGCACGACAGTTGCCACCTCCTGCTCTTTTTCTATGCGGTTCCACCACTGCTTCAGTGTAGTCTCTGATTGACAGAAACTTATGCCGAAACGAAACATGTGTATTTCATTTCGTTGGGGCTGCGAAGCAGAAATGTGCAATGCGCGCTTTTGTTTTGCTGCATGCAACCACGATTCTCTCGTCATTGAAGACGATTGCACCTCTTCTTCCACGACTGTTGTTGTCCGTGCCTGAGATGATTCCGGCAATACTAAAGGCATGGGAAGCAGCTTTTCTGTTCGGAACACCACCTGGCTGGTTAACCTCGCCACCGGGAGCTGCTCTTCAGCTGCTAAGTTGGCGCGAAGAGTCGAACGCCTTGCACGACAGTTGCCACCTCCTGCTCTTTTTCTATGCGGTTCCACCACTGCTTCAGTGTAGTCTGGTTGACAGAAACCAATGCCGATTGTAGTGTTGTTCATCACCAGCTGTGAAGAGATAACAGAAGTACGGATTTTGAATCAATTGCACATTCATATTTTTGCTATATTTCAGCGGACAATGAATGATGTTCGAGGTTAATAATCATCATCCATTTACGGATACGCATACTGGAGATATTGGTTCACAAACATCCCTGTTACGGAGAAGCTGACAGGGTCCCTGTTACGGATACGCAGACAGGTTATGCCGAAACGAAACATGTGTATTTCATTTCGTTGGGGCTGCAAAGAAGAAATGTGCAATGCGCGCTTTTGTTTTGCTGCATGCAACCACAATTCTCTCGTCATTGAAGACGATTTCTGGCAGTACCAACAACTCCCAAAGTATTGTGTGTGACTGTCTTTATCTCGAACTTCTGTACACTGACCGCAGATGGTTGGCATCGTTCGAGGTTTATTTCTGCGGACTGGTCGGCCTATGGTCTGCACTAGGGTACTACGAGTGGTCGGTGGCATCTAGATGAAGGAGCTTGCACCTCTTCTTCCACGACTGTTGGCCGTGCCTGAGATGATTCCGGCAATACTAAAGGCATGGGAAGCAGCTTTTCTGTTCGGAACACCTGGCTGGTTAACCTCGCCACCGGGAGCTGCTCTTCAGCTGCTACAGTTGGCGCGAAGAGTCGAACGCCTTGCACGACAGTTGCCACCTCCTGCTCTTTTTCTATGCGGTTCCACTATGCTTCAGTGTAGTCTGGTTGACAGAAACCAATTGCATTTTAGTGTTGTTCATCACCAGCTGTGAAGAGATAACAGAAGTACGGATTTGTGAATCAAGCATCCGTTCTGTCTTCGAGCTGGGATAACGTTCACAAAGCCGTCGCATGATGCAATCAGAGTAGCAGGATACAATCGGGTCACTGAGCCGGTTTCCTAACGCTAAAAAATATACCCTGCGCAGGCTGTCGAGTCCTGCGATGCCGGACGTTGTGCTGGGGTTACCTTTCTGAGTCGTGAAAATTACCTGACTCAGCTTGCGCAAACTGAGTGGGATCCTGTCGTAATCGGACAGGTTATTTCACAAACGAACAATGTGCTCGCATGACAAGTGCTGATTGCTTCGGATTGCTCAGCGCACAGCTCGCTTCGGATTGCTCAGCGCACAGCTCGCTTCGGATTGCTCAGCGCACAGCTCCACCAGGTAGTCGGCAAGTCGCTCGACCTTTTTTTCGTAATGGCCAATAGAATCACCAGGCTTTGTCGCGTGTCGTTTACCTCCAAATTGATTGATAAATTTAATCAGAATGAAACCCCTGTCTTGCCCCACCCTACTAACTTATTATTCAGCCGACAGACGCTTCGGAATACTCGATAGCAGCTATTTTATCGCAAGGAGGACGTCCAGTAGCTTATTTCTCTCGCACGCTGAACCGGTGCGAACATAATTATCCTGCCGTGGAGAAAGAAGCACTCGCTATCATTGAAGCAACTCGGAAGTGGTCGCAATTTTTAAAAGGGAGAGTGACGTCCAGTAGCTTATTTCTCTCCCACGCTGAACCTGTGCGAACATAATTATCCTGCCGTGGAGAAAGAAGCACTCGCTATCATTGAAGCAATTCGGAAGTGGTCGCAATTTTTAAAAGGGAGGTTCTTCACCTTAATTACTGATCAACGCTCAGTGTGCTATATGTTCGACCAAAAGAATCGAGGAAAGATTAAGAACATTAAAATTCCAGCATGGCGTCTTGAATTAGCTCAAATGAATTACTCTATTATTCATCGACCAGGTAGAAATCATGTGGCACCCGACGCAATGTCAAGAATATGTTCATCGGTTGCTTCTCCAATAAACTTACACACTCTCCACGTCCAGCTTGGCCATCCAGGTATATCACGACTTAACCATTTTATTCGAAATCACAACCTGCCCTTCACTACGGAGGAAGTTAAATGTATTGTGCAGCGTTGTCGCACGTGTGCGGAGGTGAAGCCGAGATTCTACCATCCAACACCTCAATCATTGGTTATAGCTACAAGCCCATGGGAGCGATTGTCCATGGATTTTAAAGGACCGGTTCGGGGTCGTAACCCCTATCTCCTAGTAATCATAGATGAGTTTAGTAAATACCCGTTTGTTTTTCCATGTTCCTCTATGGCAACCAATATTGTTAAGGAATGCCTTGGTAAACTATTTTGTATTTTTGGTTATCCTTCTTATTTACATAGTGATCGAGGATCGTCATTCATGAGCAGCGACCTGAAACAATTCCTCATATAGCGTGGCATCGCATCAAGCCACTCTACCCCATATCATCCGCAAGGTAACAGCCAGTGTGAAAGAGCGAACCAGACAATCTGGAGGACCGTGAAGCTTCTTCTACACAGTCAATGTTGGCCTGAAGAGAGATGGGAGACTGTATTAGACAACGCGCTCCATGCAATCCGTGCACTGCTACGAACAAAACGCCCCACGAGCGTATGTTCAAACACGCACGCAAATCGATGTCCGGAACTACGGTCCCTTCTTGGCTACTATCGAAAAGTACAAGTACTACTTAGGCGACATGTACGAAACAAAGGAGATCCCGGTTCTACTACTTGATGTGAATCCTAAATATGCTCGCGTACAACATCCAAATGGGAGAGAAGACACTGTTTCTGATTTGGCACCTCTCCCAGGCAGAAGAAGTTGCTGTTGTAGATCCTCTGGATATTCCCGTAATAGATCCTCCTAATTCTACAGAAGAAATTCCACCAACAGAGACTTTGCCAATTCGCGACACCAGTCCAAACACAGACGAGAGACAATCTGAACCATCGTCGAGTTCGCCCAATATCTTTCGTTCCCCTATTTTACGCCGTTCCACTCGAATTAAAATGACTCCCTCTGTTATTATATTATTTCTATATCGCTGCGCCTTCTTCCTACGTCTTCCGTCTCGTCTGACATTTCATTCTAAGCAGCGCATGGTCGGAGTATGTTGTGTTTTGTATATCGAGAACTATGTTGCATTAACTGTGAACTATGTTATATTAACTATTGCTTAAATGTGTTACAGCTTACCTAAGTTAATTACCTAAGCTTACCTAAGGAATAAAACCAGAGACCTACTTTGAATAGTCTCCTAAATGGTTTACGACAGTATTATTTTGAATTTCAGACAGCGAGAATCTCTTTATTTCAATCAAGGCCATCTGGTACGAAGTATATGATGAATATGAATGGACATGATATATTATGGAATCATATTTTACAACTGTATGAAACTGAAAAAGGGTCACCACACGGTTGTCTGAAGCTCACGTCAAACTTAATCCATTTTCTAAAGTATGTACTTCAGAATTGTTATCACATGTTAAGTGGGCAACCTTTAATGTTTGATTTCTTACAGATGAAAGTTGGATTGGCAAAAGACACATTAAGTTGGAAAGTTGGACAATGTCTAAAATTAATGCCAAATGCTGAAGGTACAGCAAACTATGTGTTAATGTTTGACAGGTATGTTGCTAGTATTTCATTCTTGTGTGCTACATAAGCACCGATATTATTGATATTACACCACTAAATGAACCACATATGTGCCTAGATTTCAATTAAAATTTCTACTTGTTGCAACTTACAGTATTAGTGTGTTGTTGTGAATGCTTGATATTCCTTAACTCTTTGTACGACAGGTGGTTTGATATAATTAACTGTGTAGCCGACACGCTACACCGGTAAAAAATAAATTAACAAGAGGCTTCCATCGGAACAATTAACTGTGTAGCCGACACGCTACACCGGAAAAATTAACTAAAAAATAAATTAACAAGAAGCTTCCATCGGAACAACTTTAATCCCCAACCAACGATATTAACAACAATGACAGCACGCGACCGAGAACTAAGTAGTAAAAACAAATCAACCTTCGGGTATAAGGGAGGGAAATCAAGGCGTATTTCAAACGGTCGTTGACGCAGAGTGTAGTGGTAGGTGGGTATTAACGTTTTCCAATTGTGAGGCCTTTCAAATAACAATTTCTATTCCTAGCCCCTTATTCAAATAGAAAATAAAGAATGGTTAAAAATAGGAACTGAACTTAAAACAGGATGAACGTGTAGAGGTAACTTAAAATAACATAAAGCGTGGACGGAGACGTGCACTGTGCAGCTGTCGTTAAATAGAACTGAGGACGAACAAAGTCAAATACACACGAGACGAAAATCAACCATGCATACGAAACAAAGGAGAAAATAATCGCGCTGGCATAGGAAAACAATGGGGAGTAAATAAACGACAATTTAGGGCGCGACACTGTACATTACACACCGGCCCCAAAAGATATCTGTCACAGAATTATTTTCAATTCAATAATGTACAGTGGAGTCCACTTTCGTCCATATCAATAATGGGTCTAATGGGCCATTTCCCCATAGCAAGCGCTCGTGCATCACGCAGCGCGTTCAATTTAGTCGGTTTGTTCGACTCTTCTGCCCAAGGCAGGTATATTATGCACGTGTATTCGTGACATTCTCACGCACGTCAACTTTGCAAGTCTTCTGCTTGCCATTACAATAGGGTACCGGGTGTATGCATGTGCGAAACCAATTAATTTTAACCTCCAACCCAAGGCTTAAACGAAGCCCGCGAGAAACAGCGGTAGTACCTCAAAAATAAACTTTATCAAAAGGACGGGCGCGCAGCAAAAATAACATTGACAAAAGTATTACACGACCGAGGACGAATCTGGCTGACTATGCAGCCTCCAACAAACACAGTTTTCGCACATCGCGAATTAAATAAGTTCCAGTTCCCGTTCGTATCTTCGTCCGTCGCACTATTCCTTCTTGGTCAGGGAAGACTTCAATAACGATCGCCTTCGACCACTGCCCACGTTTAACATGTTCATCGACAACAAGTACGACGTCGAAAACGGAAAAATTTCGTTGCGGAAGAAGCCACTTCTGTCGCTGTTGTAGCAAGGGTAGATACTGCTTCGTCCACTGTCTCCTAAATCGATCAGCTAAATGTTGAACAGCTCTCCACGACTTGCGGTACCCGTCAGCCGCAATAAATTGACCGGGACTGTAGGACTCAGCGATACAACCGGTGAGCAAACTCATGGGTGTAAGAACACGCAAGTCAAATGGGGATTGGGGATTGCGCCAAAGCGGTAAGCGGTCTTCGATTCAAAATACCTTCCACCTCTACCATAAATGTGAGAATTGATTCATCATCGAGTGGTCGTTCGTGCGTCAACTGTCGTAAGATCTTTCGGACAGAACATATCATTCTCTCACACTCCACCTTGGTGGGTTGAACTCCCAATCAATGCCTCGTTGGAGCATACATTCGTGTATCTGCGCCTGATTCCATTTTGATACGGAATCTCTTGATTCCTTGTTGGCACCTACGAAATTCAAACCATTGTCACTGAACAACTTCATTGTTGAACCCTCACGACGACAGAGGAATCGACGCGAAGCCTGTATGAACGAGCTTGTGTCCAGAGAATGAGCAACTTCAATGTGGATGGCACGTGAAGCCATGCACGTAAACACGCAACCATATCGTTTCAGCGTATTTCTGCCGGATTTTAGAGGGAAAGGACCCATGTAGTCAACTCCAGTGTTGGTGAATGGAGGATTGCCAGGTGTAATACGGGGTGTGTTTACCGACTTTCGCTTTCCACAGCCGACATGCCCTACAACTAGCAATGTAATGGCGAACGCTCGACAAACCATGTACGACCCAAAACTTCTCACAGACAGCGAATAACACATGCTGTGCACCCGAATGTCCCTCTCTCTTATGGTAGAAAGCTACCACAACACCGGGGAAGGATTATCGGAAATTTACAATCATACGGTAACAAAGAACAAGACAATCGCCCACCAACACGCAAAACACCATTCACTAAAATCGGGCGCAAACGAATCATCGATATGTATGTAATATCGTTACTTGCCTAAATCAAAAACAAAACGTAAGTTTCGTTACATTTCTACACTACTGTAGTGGGTGCGGTAATGGTGGGTTTTACGGTCGCTCCCATCTCAACGCATCGTGGCGGGAGGTGCTGTAGATCCGTTCACGCTAGCACACCCATCGCAACTTAACGACCCCATAACGCTAGTTCGACAACTCATTTTATTTGCGGACAAACGAGCGGCATCAGGCTAGGGCAAACGTGAGGACCGCAAGAGAGCTCCTACTGCCCTCGCAACACATAAAATAGGGATTTTATAGCACGAAACACATGTGCGAAGGCAGTAGCAGGTAACAACGTTTTACACTGAAAAGTGGTGTCTGTTCGGTGAACGGGCGGACGCAGATAGTTTCCTCCCTGCCTTGTTGGAAAAACGCAAGATGTGTCGCTCAATTATAAACACAGTTACGCCAGATGAAATAGTTACGCAGCACGACTGTTTAATATACTGTCTTGATGCATCAAGTTAATTTGGAAAACTATATAGATATCTGTGCTCGTGCGTTACATTTTCTACACTACCTACCACCCCCTGGTACCTCGAGTAAATCATTACAATTCTAGCTACCCTTCTCCGGTACCGAAGTAAAATCATTACATATCTACACACTACCTACCCCCTGGTACCGAGTAAAAACATACATTTGTACACTACCTACCCCTCTCCGGTACCGAGTAAATCATTACATTTCTACACTACCACCCCCTGGTACTGAGTAAAAACATTACATTTCTATACACTACCTACCTCCCTCCGGTACCGAGTAAAAACATTACTTTCACACTCACCTACCCCCCTAGTACCGAGTAAAATCATTGCATTTCTACTCTACCTACCACCCTGGTACCGAGTAAAATCATAACATTCTTACACTACCTACCTACACCAGCAAATTTAGAGAATTAATATGAAATTGTTACTTGATTGTCCATATGTATTGCAGCACACTATCCTGTACAAAGAAGCAAAGCCGAAAGAAATACCGGAGCAAATGTAGGTCGTGTAGAGTGGAGTTAACGACGTGGTAAAAAGAATCTCTAATCCAACTTTAATAGGAAAATCCTGTTGTAGGGGACGATTCCTTAAGTGATGATGATACAATAGTGATGATCTTTAAAAAGAATCTCTAATCAACTGTAATACGAAAATCCTGTTGTAGGGGACGATTCCTTTGATACAATAGTGATTATCGTTACTGGAGACATCCCAATGGACGAACAACCTAACCGCAGCATAGATGACTCAGCAAACAATTAGGAGTATTTATTTTCACTTCTTTGACTGTGTTGTCATTGCTTTTTTAAAATTTCCCTTTTTCATATTATTATTTTAATGTTTAAACCTTTGAAGTGTATACGAAAAAACAGATTAAAAACGAAAATCCAATACACCTTGAACGTCATAAATGTTTGGAGCCAACAACGGGAAATCAAGTTATCCCACACCAAAACCAGCTCCACAAAAAAAGCAAAAACTACCAGATATGAACATTACACTGTACGGAAACAGCATTACATAGGTTTCAGAATTTAAATATCTTGGGTGAATAATTTGATAAAAGACTACACATACAAAGCAACACATAACATACATTCGAAGTAAACGCCTGCGACGAAAACTCGCTGCTGTGACGGCGACGAAACCACAGCGCAGCACACAAACTGGAATTCGCTGTGACGGCGACGGAAACCACAGCGCATCATACATAGGTTGTCCGAAATACAAAAGAAAAATAAGGCAATACACAGTTGTGGGGGACGGCTGAAGTTAAAGTTGTATTTCGCGAATTTACGTTCCGCAACCTCGCCACGACGCACACGCTATCTGACTCCACAAAGTGACATCGATGTATGGATACTGTACGGCACAACTCAGTTTATTGTACGGTGAAAGTGCGGCATCGTGCTTAGAGGCAAAGTGAGACAGCGGGGTATTACAAGCCCCGTACTGCCTGGCAGTACATGAAAGACAAAGTGAGAACAGCAGAGTAGTGCAAGCCGCGCACTGCCTGACAGTACAGGAAAGTACAAGGTTATATAACGAAAAACACGTGTAGCAAAACAATAAAACGCGACAATGACATGTGGTAGTTGTCTCGCCCGGCATACACACAACTGGGTAATTGTTTTATTATTACGATTAGAATGACGGGAAAGTAGTTGTTACGAAAGCAGCGAAACTGCATTTCACTCCTGTCATGTGCTTTTATTATCCCTATACAACGTTGCTTTATTTTCAATGTTTATGCATTTATTAGTGTTAGATTTAGCTGTGTTTATACCATTCAATCTGTGCTAGAGTACAATCAACCGCTACAAATACGCCCACACCACACATAATGGTTTGAAATATACGTCTGCAAACGCGAGTATTGTTCATGTGTTCCTTATCTTGAAATTGGTTTGTCGTTATTGGCATGTTCCCGAAGGTGGTAAACTTGTTGCAAGATTCGCAACTTTTTGAAAAGTGCAGGTTATCAGTACTCGAGCAGCAGATTGTCTGAAAAACAAATTGAAGAGTACTAATGCCATAGAGATTGAATATATAAATACGATAACGAGCGAGTATATAAATACCATAACGTCACTTTCAAAAAAGGAGGCCATTTCGGACCAAGTCGAGATAATTGTATGGGATAAACTTACTTAAATATGTATTCATTTAGTACAAGAATTAGAGTACTGTTTATAGTTTGCTTCTAGTTTTGCAATGAAAAAAGATATGTGGTGCTACCGAACAACTAAGAACAAATTTTTTCTAATTCAGATGTAGTTGAAATAATGATTTTTTAACTATATCACAGGTAATCCTTTAGCTGGTGGCCACCTGAAATTTTTGTTTCAAAATGTTCCTTAGGTCTCCCTGATACCCACTGTATAATTTTGTTTTGAAAAAACTCGGGCGTTCGTGTCGAAAATTAACTTTGAAAGTGCACGAAATCGTGCTGCGTCACCGTATTTTCCACACTAGCCGTTATGAATTAAACCAAGGTTAGATTATTACGTCATAGAATGCGTATTGTTACGTTTGATTCCTATGTTAAAACAGTGGGAAAAAACAAGGCTGTAACGTATGTAATATACCACTATTGTGACGTAACAGACTGCGATTGTGACGTAATAAATCGTTAACCTTACGCAAATCAGACGAATTACGGTGACGAAGCATGTTTTCGCGCATTTTAAAAGTTAATTTTCGACACTAACGCCCGACTTTTTTGAAAAAAAATTAGACAGCAGGTATCAGTGAGGGCTATAGAACATTTTGAACCCAAAATTGCAGGTGGCCACCAGCTAAAGAATTACCGTTATCACATTAGGCCCTTGACAAGGTGTTAGTGGTTTAAGGAGAGCATTTCTCACCACCAACAAAAAAATGTATGTTGAAACATTAAGCTTTAAATAATGATCAAAATGGATGGTGGACAGCAGCACATTAAATTTCTGTGTTGATCGCTACTGGACCAACAGTTTGTATATGTCATGAGTTTGTGTTGTGTAATGTAGTGCAGCTTGAACATGTGCTTAATTTGTTCTGCAGAAAAGCCCCCTAATTTTAAGCTGAAACAACGGAAAAAATATGTGTTTTTTCAGGAATTCAGCCAAACTAAAACAAGCAGACGAGGTTTCCTCACTCTCGTATGCTTCCGTATTTCTATTAAAGCATGAATTTTTAGTGTGCTAAGCGGTTTTAAGAGTAGTTGGTTAACCATAAAATTTGTTTGTTGCCTGTGAGGAAGTGTGTTCATTACAATAATAATCTTTTTTTGACAATAGTGAGGATAAAGTTACGAATTGTTTTATTAAAAGCAAAATGTGTGCATTCTGATGTAAACTGATAAATCTGCTGTAATTCACACAGTAAGTATTAAGTTTTTTAAAATTATAATGTGTTACTTTTCGTCGACTTAGCAATTCTGGTTGACTGTACCATGGCCTAAAATGCTTGGAAAATTATAGGGCTCGAGAAGTGGCGCAACCAGCGTTAAGTGACAATGTTTCACAGTACAGCAAATAGAGTATCCACGAGGGAACTTTCTCACGCATTTCGTAAAGGCGAGATATAGTTCAAAGAATTACAGTCACGCCTTCAGGATGATTAAAGAAGTTTGTTGGATAAAAGAGATTTTGTTCCATTTGCATCGTTCAAAGATTTAAGTATAGCAAACATAATAAAACTCAACTAGTTCGTTTAAACTCATTGCGCAAGTCACCGCTTTTGCTCTATTTTGAACACACAAAGACGGCAGTTGGACTGCTCGGTGTTTTTACGACTCTGCTCGTATCTAAACACATTCTTTCTAACTCGCGTTTGACCCTTGATGACGTCACACTTCGCTATTTTTGAAACGGCTACGTTTGCAAATATTTATTCTCACTACTCCCCTAATTGCTTTGGTGCCGCATTCCTCTTCCAAAATGTTTTCAAGAAAATCTCGTTCGGTTGCTTTCAATGCGCACAAAGTCTTAGGCTCCAGCATCGCTGCGAGTGCACACGCATTGTACAAACTCTCCTTCTAAAAATATGCGTTACGAGATTGTATATCCTACCGAGATCGGGTTTTTGAAACCGACTTTCGATTTGTTCCTGTAAGACGTTGACGAATGAACCAACGCCATAGCATTTCTATGGAAAAATTTCGTCACGCTTTGCTGGTCACATGTAGGATTTTTCGGTAAGGACCTCGCCAATTCGTATAACGCGAGGTATAGAGGAGTAATGCGCTTCTGGAGATGTAAACAGTTTTATATGACCGATTTGAAGACTTATTTTTATCACCAAAAATGGTTACACACCAGAGCTCATATAAGTAAGAAACTTATTATCGGTTACATTATATGCCCTTTTCAAGCGGCAGGAGCATGTCCACCGTCTCGTAAACTTCAGGTTGCATCCATGAACCATGATGCAAACAGATGATTCTATAACGCACGAAAAAAAACTGGTCCTGCAATGTGGGGCCGAATTCTATATAGATAAAACCTTGGTTTCGTAATTCACAAATACGTGGCTATCATAATGCTATTCATCCGAATCTAGTGATTCCATTGTGATTAATTTCAGTATTTCACCATATTAATAAAGGCTTACTTGGACAAAACAGTTTTAAAATTAGAATCCAGAATATGTTGAAAGTTTTTGTGTCATTTTGATTATGTGCTGTATCGTGTTTGTGCATAAATAAAGATATAACGAGCAGAAAATATCTTAAAGTTATTGTTTCTACAATTAGAATCACAGAAACCAAATTTAGCAGAATAAACAATTTTCAATGCAAGTAATATGTTATCGATAGATTGCATCTGTAGGTATAACTAAAACAAAAATCGAAAGCAAACAATGCATTCTGATCAAAGTGTTTAATTCCAGACAATTTTTTTTATACATTCATGACACTTTTTCGGAATCTGTTATATATGTTTTTGGTTTGTTAGAGAAGTTATTTGAATGGATCGTTGGTGCATACCTAATCAATATTTAGGAATATTTTTACTTGAACAGCTCTTTTCAGGGCTAAGAGCCTTTGGGTTCACTACCCTGTCCATTGTCTACGTCATAAACACTATTTCAACCAAAGCCTAGTGTGACGTTACAATAATGGTTAGGTTCACGGAGGCACAGAAAGTGACGCAGCGGTTTTTTTGCGCATTTTCAAAGTTACTTTTTGACATGAACGCCCGAGTTTTAAAAAAAATATGTAGTGAGTCCTAAAGAACAGTGGATTACCCGAAGTCATATCTCCCATTACTGCAGTTGAGACAAAAGTGGTTGCGGCCCGTGAGAAATTTCGCGGTTGGAGATACTGTTTTAATGGTTACCGAAAGGACGAAACGAGGTGAATGGCCGAAAGCTCGAGTTGTTGAAGTATTTCCCGATAGAGAAGGAGCTACTAAAAGAGCTAAGTTCGGACAGAGAAGTCATTGTTCATTCGGGACATTCGCAAGTTAGAGTCAGCGTTACTCGGCCGAGATTTACTCGTTATACGGACATTTTATAAACCACATTGTGATTGTATTAACGTTTTAGGCCTTAATTTGGAGACGTGTAGCAAACCACCAATATCCCAGTACGAATATCCTACGTTGACTTCAAACAAATGAGGAAACAAATAGGTAAGTAAGTGCAAAGCACTATTTCCGAACATTTCAACGAATTCCTCACCCACTCGGTGACTTATATTTATAGAAAAGAAATGTGGACATGTAATTTTGGGGTAGGTGTGTAAACTGTAATTTTGGGGTAGGTGTGTAAACTACAGCGTCATTCTAAATCCCCTTAAAGTTAGTTGTTGTGGATGCCGGCCCGGGTCCTACATTTTACGTTAATTGCACTTTACACTCCTTGCTTTTCTTCTGTTTCGTCTGACCATGCGCTCGTCTTTTTAGTTCGTTTCGGTGTTAGCTCTGCAGCGGTAGGTTCTTATTCTTTGGTTGTTAGTCATTTTAAGTTCTTATTCATCTAACCGTTTTATATTCTATTTGAATAAGTCTCATAGCGTGCCAACTGTGTGGCTTCAGTATTTAAAAAACCTGCTGCAACAAATATTCTGTTTGTGTGTTGGATTTTCGTGCTGCTGCCGTGCCATAATTTATGTTCGCTTTACCGCTGCCTTCCAGAGTGTGTGTCCGGGAATAAATGTTTGTTGTTTTAAATTGAGGCTCTTTGCTTAATGTGACTGCTCGTCGGTTACAATATTTATAGATGACCGTGTCACATGCACTTTAAAGAAGTGTAGAATCGTATTGTTTTTTCTGATGAATAGGATAGAGTCGTGCAAAAATCACTACTATTTTAGAACATTTCAACGAATTCCTCACCCACTCGGTGACGCTGTTGTTATATTTATAGAAAATAAATGTGGACATGTCATTTTGGGGTCGGTGTGTAAACTACAGCGTCATTCCCTTAAAGTTAGTTGTTGTGGATGTCGGCCCGGGTCCTACATTTTACGTTAATTGCAATTTACATTCCTTGCTTTTCTTGTGTTTCGTCTGGCCATGCGCTCGTCTTTTAAGTTCATTTCAGTGTTAGCTCTGCAGCTATTCTTTGGTTGTTAGTCGTTTTAAGTTCTTATCTAACCGTTTTATATTCTATTTGAATAAGCCTCGTGCCAACTGTGTGGCTTCAGTATTTAAAAAACCTGCTGCAACAAATATTCTGTTTGTGTGTTGGATTTTCGTGCTGCTGCCGTGCCATAATTTATGTTCGCTTTACCGCTGCCTTCCAGAGTGTGTGTCCGGGAATAAATGTTTGTTGTTTTAAATTGAGGCTCTTTGCTTAATGTGACTGCTCGTCGGTTACAATATTTATAGATGACCGTGTCACATGCACTTTAAAGAAGTGTAGAATCGTATTGTTTTTTCTGATTTTGTTAATGTGCCCCATAGAGTCGTGTAAAAATCAAATATACTCTTTAATTCCTCTTTGTTTGCAGAGATGATCCCGTGTTTGTTTTAGATGGCAGTAATGCTGTCTCTTATTTCCCTGATACTTTCATATTGAAAAAAGCTCGACTGGGAGTGTGTCTCTTCGTTGTTTATTTCTATTATTTTTGATCTTATTAATGCACCACTGTTAAGCTTGTTTTCATATATGTTGATATTGTTTTCCATAATTGCTTTTTCTTCTTCGTGGTTTGCTTGATTATCGTATAGCTTTTTTACATTTTCTTTCCACTTTGTTTTTCCAGTTTTTTTAAATTATTTGCGAGAAGTCGTA
>NW_004191575.1:0-18174 GCF_000224145.3 Ciona intestinalis | reverse complement strand
ATTATTAAAAAAATGATTTTTTTTATTCTTTAAAATTAAGGGCCCCTGTGAAAATCTGTCAATAAACAGGCAACTGTATATATTGATTTGTTGAGCCCAACATTGACAGTGGTACATCTGAGTCGAAGATGTGAAATTCTTTGATCCTCCTGATTGCCCTTTCAGCATGTATTCTCAATTTGGCAACTGTCTTTGTGTTATTGACTTCTGCTGCAGAACACTGCCTTCTATCTTGTAAAAATGGGGGAAGGTTAAGGCCGACCCCCCCCCCCCCCATTCCTCAAACATATCCTCTATATCAAAACCCTTATCTGCCATCACAAAATCCTCATTCTCCAACAAATCAAGTATACCTAAACATCTTGTAATTTCTCTATCTGAAATTGATCCTGTAAACATGGATGATACAAATGTTATTGCACACCATGTGGGTGCAATGCCTACCAATCTATTTAGTGTGGTGCTACTCTTATAAGAAGAGTAGAGCTGTGATTGCAAAAGGAACAACAAAATATTTCGGTGCAATCGAGGATTACACAAGTGGTGGGGTAAAGGCTTTTAAATTCAGCTGGCATCTTAGCCCTAGTTGGCCAAATTGATTTTGGGGGTTGGTTTGAAGCATCATCCGCTTCAATATCACTTTCATCTGTTTGTGTCCCACTAAAAATTAATTTTCAATTATTAGCAGAATCAAAAGATAATGATATAAGCTAACGACAATAAATTTGTAAATTACTAACTCCAGATATCTACCCCCATATAACAACATATATATATACACACCTTTCACAAACATCATCATGCCTTAAAACTTTCCGCCTTGTATTTTTGTGGTTGCTGTCCAATCAAATACAGAGGGCAATGTTCCTTCTTTTAGAAGTCGTCTCCCAGAATTATCGGGAGGACGGAAATCTTCTTCCTTAAAATGTTTGCTACACACTCTTGTCTTGGATGTTATCTACAAATTTCAGAACATGTGTTTAAGCTAAATACACTGAAAACCAGACATATTTTTGTCACATAAAGGAGCATTTCTGTGTTTAAAAAAAATATGTGAACCTACCTTAAAATTTGGGCCAACGTCCCTTCTAATTTTGACAACCCATTATTGCTTTCGCCTTTGCTCGTCCTTGGGCATACACGGTGAATATTGGGAACCGGAGAAGTCAAGTCGCAACCATCTGATACTAATATGGTTTAATATACTAGAACAAAGCTCAGCTTATAAAACCAGACACGAACAACAGTAATAAAAAAATGTTAAACAGTATGAACAAAGCTTACCTTGATTGTTCTCCATGTGGTATACCGGTCACGACTGTCAAAGGGCTTTGAGTTTATTCAATAAAAAAGGAAAATGTTATTGAAGGAAAACAAACGAATTAACTTAAGATACTATTAAACTTTACAAATAATTGATTTAGAACGCTTTAGACTTAGTATATCGCTAGTATTTTGAACTGGAACCGGCCACTCCTTAACAACGCTCAACTTCTTCGGATCTACAAATAATTGATTTAGAACGCTTTAGACTTAGTATATCGCTAGTATTTTGAACTGTAATTGATTTAGAACGCTTTAGACTTAGTATATCGCTAGTATTTTGAACTGGAACCGGCCACTCCTTAACAACGCTCAACTTCTTCGGATCTACAAATAATTGATTTAGAACGCTTTAGACTTAGTATATCGCTAGTATTTTGAACTGGAACCGGCCACTCCTTAACAACGCTCAACTTCTTCGGATCACACGAAGCTCCATCTCGCGAAATGACGTGACCTAGATATATGGTCTCTTCTTGTAACAATTTACACTTCTTAGCTTTTAACCGCAGACCAGCTCTCTCGATACACTGGAAAACAGAACGAAGGTTATTAAGGTGGCTGGAGACGCCTTGTCCGAAAACAACGACATCATCTAGGTATACTAAGCAGCACTTGTGAATCACCGTTCTTAGCACTTGCTCCACCGTTCAAAAGTTGCGGGCGCATTGCATAATCCAAACGGCAGTACCCGAAATTGATACAGCCCGTGGCCAGGTATTGAGAACGCAGTTTTCTCCTTGGCGTTCGGATCGAGCTTTACTTGCCAATAACCACATTCCAAGTCCAGTGTGCTAAACCATTTCGAACCCCCGAGAAAATCTAAGCATCAAATACATGTTGAAATTCGATTAGAAGTGTCCTAAAATCTCGCAGTCCCCTAGCAGATAATTTCGATGACACGCCATCGAGCAACTGCGTTAAATGGGTGGGTAAGCGCCCTTTCTCTACCGACGTGGCCGCTACCGATGCAATACCCCCGTATCCATTGACGGAACCTCTCGTATTGCACGGAGGAATCCGATTGTCAAATCCGCGTTAAATTTTACTTCCTCCGTAGACAGATTTGCAACCAGAACCCCGGTTATGGACTTTGCAGAGACGGAAGATATTTATCTCTTGATTTGTACAAGAAGAGGCATTCCATTCAATTGAGTGGGTTTTTATAGTAAAAAGGATACGGTTTGCAAGCGTAGTGCAATGGGTTAAATATATATGGGAACTCTTAATTTGTACAAGGCATTCGATTCAATTGAAGGGGTTTTTATAGAAAAAAAGGATACGCGAGGTGTGCGACAAGGGGATCCGCTCTCGCCCTTATTTGTACTCGCAATAGAATGCTTTGCGCAACATATTCGTTTGAATCAATGTATTAAAGAAATAAACACAGCGGATAAAGAACTTAAGATATCGCTATTTGAGGACGACACGAGACCTTATGTTTATAAACGGATCGTCAGATTCCTTCAACGCAATGAGCGAAGAAATACGGTGGTTTAAAGAGGTATCTGGATGCAAAATAAACCTAGAAAAATCGGTGGCATGCGCTATAGGCTCTATGGTTAAAACACAGTCGCGATCTACAGCAATCCAGCTAAAATGGGCCAAAGAAAGTTTTAAATACCTCGGGGTAAAAATTGCGGTTCCTGGAAGTAACCTTGATTTGTTTCAAATCAATTTCTCCAACTCACTGTCACGTATTAAAAGAATCTTATGTGGTCAAGGCGAGGGTTAACCTTACTGGGAAAACTGACGATAATCAAGACGCTGATAATACCAACGCTTTTATTTAAATTAAGTGTACTCCCTGTAGATGTCCCTAACGCTTTTACTACGTCGTTGAACAGATCGCTCTTCACATTTCTATGTAGATCGAAATGGGAAAAAGTTAGCAGAAAGGTTCTGATCTCGATGGATATAACGAGTTATATAGCTGCGCAGAAGTTAAAATGGTTATACGAGCTTTTTAACCCAGCCTCACACAATCATCATGGAAAGCTATTGAAACTTTAATACCAGAATCTTACTTATGGGAGGCAATCAAATCAAATTTACCGAACAACCACGCGCTAATCAAAACCGTTATTCCATACAGAACGCTCCGCTCCTCGCTCTCAGCAGCACGACTTGTAAATGAGCCAACATCCCATAAAGATAATGAGCAGCGAAACTACTTTTGGTTAAACAAAAATATGAAATTTAAAAAACGACCGTTGTTTGGAAATGCACGCACTAAGAAAGATATAACAATGCTTAAGGACTATGCAGTCTCTACGAAGGTAGCGTACCAGTATTTTATCCAACAGGTAAAAGAATATCCGAAAAAACGCAGGAAAAAATGGATCAAACTTCGATTGGTCAAACATTTGCCAGAGTAATTATTATTCCACAGTTGAAACTAAATTGCGATCCTTTCAATCAAACTAAACCTTCGCGCGGTGGTAACCAATGCTTGTCTGTTTAATTTTGGGATGATCGACTCTCTCCAAACTGTGTTTTCTGCAATACGGAAACAGACTCCACTTGTTCACATGTTTACGAAATGTAAAATGATTGAAAGTTTTTGGGAAAATATTAAATGGATGGATTGTGGCAAAATTCAGGAAGCCGGTAATAATCACTAAAGATATTAAAGTATTTGGTATACAACATGAGAAATCGCCGAATTTGATTAATTGTATATTACTTGGTGTGCGTTTTTATATTTATCGCTGCAAAGTTCAGAAGCATTTACCAAACGTGGACTCCTGTATTGATTATGTAAATGAAATTAGAAAAACCGAAAAAGCAATTGCTATGAACGAAAAAGCGAATGGTCGTCCATGTAAAATTATTGGCGTTTACTTTGAAATGTTTTAGTGTATGTATAGTATTCGTTATAGTGTTTCATTTCAGTCGCTCGCTGTGTGTGTACTTTTTAAAAAAAAAAAAAAAAAAAAAAAGAACTTACCTTACTCTTTAGCGCATGTTTCTTTCGCCTTATACTAAAAAAAATCATCCTGCCGAAGCTGTCGACAATCTGTGCGATCCTCAGAAATAAAAGAGTAGAACGCGCAACTTTCCAAAACCGTGACATATTTTCTTTCTTCTGTTCACGTGACCGCCAACTCCGTCCCCATTTCGGTTGGTCTCCATTGTAAAAGATAGGCGCATAGTATTTTTGGGAGGTTTCAGCTGTTTATTTCAAAACCTACACCAACTAATCAAGTTTATTATTAGGCTAGTTTAGTTATTTGGTAGGTTAACGCTTACAGTTTACCACTTTTTTGGGAAATTTAATTATTCAAAATAAATTTAATTAAAAATGTTCAAACAAACGGTTTGTTTGAAATATATAAATATTAAAAAATAGTTGTTTTATCCTAAAACTTTAAATTTAAATTAAAGCGAGAAAAAAAAATACATAAAACGCCCTCAAATCTATTGACTACAATAGTAAACGGGAATGAGTCGTGAAAAAGAGAGAGTGCATCATGAAATGCTCCTCCTCTCCTTTGCCGACATTAGAGATGCGCGTTCTATTCTTTTTTATTTCTGTGGTGCAATCTCGTTGCTCACAGCGTTGGCGAGACAGGCCATCTGCGTTGCCACGCTTTGAGCCAGGCCGATGCTCCACTTCGAATGTGTACGTGCCAATCACCGAAAGCCAACGACCAAACATTCCTTCGGGTTCCTTGAAACTAAAAAGCCATTTTAAAGAGGCGTGGTCGATACGTAAACTTAGCTTCCCATAAATAATGCTTTTAAAATGAAGGCAGAAATTTACCACGGAAAGAAGTTCTTTTTAAGTGACACAATACCTTTTTTCGCTGTCGCTTAATGCCCAATTGGCATATGCTCCACCACGCTCCTGTCCTTCGCAGACTTGTTAAATACAGCACCAGGCCGATGCTCCACTTCGAATGTGTACGTGCCAATCACCGAAAGCCAACGACCAAACATCCCTTCGGGTTCCTTGAAACTAAAAAGCCATTTTAAAGAGGCGTGGTCGATACGTAAACTTAGCTTCCCATAAATAATGCTTTTAAAATGAAGGCAGAAATTTACCACGGAAAGAAGTTCTTTTTAAGTGACACAATACCTTTTTTCGCTGTCGCTTAATGCCCAATTGGCATATGCTCCACCACGCTCCTGTCCTTCGCAGACTTGTTAAATACAGCACCTATCCCGGTGTTACTTGCATCGGGGTCCAATATGAATGGCTTATCACGTCGAGGATACGCAGAACGGGTGTTTGGCTTAGCTCTCGTTTAAGAAGTTGAAACGACTCTCCACAGGCCCGGTTCCATTCGAATTTTTCACTCTTCTTGGTCAGGGACGTTAAGGGGGGAGGTTTTCATAGCAAGAAGTCTTTAATGAAGCGGTGATAGTACGACGCAAAACCTATAAAACAGCGAACATCATTAACGGACTTCGGAACAGCCCACTCACTGCTCGTTTGTCCCCATCACATCGAACACCGCTCTCGGAAACGACACCCCCAAATAAATATGACCAGCTTAACGTAGTCGCCTAAACATTCGTTCCAACCAAACGAATAAGTCCAGACGCAAAATCGGTTGAAAATGAAACAATATCGTCGATGACTTAAACACTCTTTTCATTAGTCTTTCGAAGGTGGGTGGTGCATTGGTCAGCCCGAAACTTATCACTGTAAAATGGCATAAACCTCTTCTGGGAATCGCGAACGCAGTCTTCTGTTTGTCGGTTTCGTCCGTCTCGACTATTTTTTTTTTTTTTTTAAACACGAAACGAATTAAGAATAATACACGACAATATCTTTTTTTTTAAAACGCGAAACGAATTAAGAATAATACACGACAATATCTGCATATGGTAACCGATAAGAACCCGGTCAGTACTGTTATATTTGCATTAAAAAATTGAAGCGGAGATTAAACATTCCATTGAAAATTTGCACATAGGAATTATAGTAGAGAGGACCATTTCAAATTGTAGAACAGTAATTTTTTTCGTTTTCTTGCAATGAGGTTTTCACTGGTACGTATATCTTTTAGGAGCGAAAGAACCATATTTAAATAGGGTAACTGTTTTTGAATTTTACATCTGTACAATATAAAACGAATACAAAGTAATATGCAGTTTAAGAGGGGTGACGCATCCGGAATACCAAATAATTTGACTTGTTTGTTTAATTGAAGGTTTATGCGCATATCCAACTTGTGCATTCCTCCCAGAAATCAACTGTAGCTGGACAGTCACAAAACAAGTGCACCAGCGTTTCTTTTGCATCGTTACAAAAGTTACACCGATCAGATTGAACTATTTCGAATTTGTTCAAGATGTTATTTGTTACGCAGGCTCTGAGGTTTAGTTTTATTTGGAATGATCTTAATTTCGGTTCAATAGTTGCATTATACGCATTTATGTATACATTCTCCCAACAATCATCTTTCAGTAGAAGTTCTCCTATTTGTTCAAGATGTTATTTGTTACGCAGGCTCTGAGGTTTAGTTTTATTTGGAATGATCTTAATTTCGGTTCAATAGTTGCATTATACGCATTTATGTATACATTCTCCCAACAATCATCTTTCAGTAGAAGTTCTCCTAACTCCTGGTTCCAACGGGCTTCATTTTTATTTTGTACGATGATGCGGTTTTTGAGTTCGTTGTATAATATTTTATTAGTTTCGGTGTATTTTAGTATAAAGGCTTCTACTGTTTCGGTAAAGGTACTTTGTTGTTCGAGTAACTCTTCGTCGTTCTTTCGTTTCGAGAGATTTGGGAATTGCAAATATCAAGGAGTTAAAAATTAGAAAGTCTTTAGAATTTGACCGCAGGTTAAATTTTCGGCAGAGGGCGTTGTACGACTGGTATTCTCCGTTTTCGTTTAGAATGTGCCGATATTCCGCGTTTAAATATTATCTTTTTGTTTAACCATAGCGGTTCGTCAAGATTTTATCCTTGTTTCAGAATTGGAATTAGATACTTACGAAAGTCAGGTAGGGAGTTTCTAATAGCCAAAGGTACCAAGTTTTTTATCATTGCGTTATTTGTCGGTAATTCCGATCGCACGGCCATATATAAATGTGACTTGGGGAATACTTTGCTCGAGTTGTTTCCACGGTGCTGTATAGTTTTTATTGACTATCTTGTGCAGCCATCGCACGCGTAGCGCTATCGCATAAGTATTGATATCAATCATATCAATGCCGCCTTTTTTTATGGACTGATACATTTCCGTCATGGTTACCCGCTCCCATCGCGAACCCCAAAGAAAGACGAAACATTTCCTGGTTATTTCTTTTATCAGTTTGTTTGGTTACTCTATCGGAATGACGGAAAGTTTGTAAGACAGTAACGGGATAACTAGAGATTGAATCACTGTTACTTTTTCCAACATGGTCAGGGACCTAGACGACCAAAGATTTAAAGTGCTTGTTATTTTTGAAGTCAGTGGTTGGAAGTTCATTTCTAGCATGCGTGGTTCAGGTCTATTGGTATATTTATTCCGAGATATTTAAAACTTGTTTGCGTCCAATTCAGCCCTAATGCGTTTGTATCATTATCGGTTTGCGGTCCTAAGCGGCACGCGATCGTCTTCGTTTTGTTTATCATGCAGCCGGAAGCCTTACCGAACCTCTCCAGTTCGGCTAACAACGCTGATATGCTTGAATGTGTATCGTCTATAAAACACATTGTATCATCTGCGAGTAGCGAGACTTTATACATTTTGTTCTCAACTTCGTAGCCGCCGATTTCAGTATTTTGTCTAATTGCTGTAGCCAGAAGTTCAATACAAAGAACGAAGAGGGTCGGAGATAAAGGGTCGCCATGTCTTACTCCTCGTTTTATGTTAAACGGCCGCGATAAAAACTTATTGTTGGTAATAATCCCCTGTGGCTCCGAGTACATTATTTCCACCCATTTAATTACCGATTTCCCAAATCCATAATGTTTTAGGGTCCGCATTATAAATTTCCATGAAAGCGTGTCAAATGCTTTATAAATATCGACAGCAACCAGAGCTCCCATTTTTGCCGAGTTCGTGCGTGATCCATTATGTCAACAAGTAGTCTTATATTGTCTCCAATATACCGACCCTTGATGAAGCCACTCTGGTCGGGACTTATTAGCGAGGGCAAATATGTCTTAATTTTCTCGTTAATGGCTTTCGAGATTATTTTATAATCAACATTAAGCAGCGTGATCGGGCGAAGATTATTTGGGTGAATTGGTTCTTCCGTTGATTTTGGGATCAGTGTTATCACTCCTTTCCGTTGTGTATCACTCTGGGTTCCTTTCACCATTGCGTATTTTACGTTGTTCGCAAACGTGTTGCATATATCTGACCAAAAACTTCTATAGAATTCACTCGGCAGACCATCTAAGCCCGGCGCTTTGTTATTTTTTATTTGGCACAGAGCTCTGAACAGCTCGTTCTCTGAGAGTTCGGTTTCAATACTGTAAGATTCGTCCGTGGTCAGTTTAGGGACATTTGTGTTAATAACATAGTGGTCTAGGTCGGTATCCACAATAGCATCTTCCCGGTAAAGGCGCTCGTAAAACGTTCTGAGGTCAGTCAATATGGCATTTTGTTCATATATTATTTGGTTTCCCGATTGAAGTTTGTTTATAGCTCGTTTCTCCCCGTTTCTTTTTTTCAGATTTAGAAAGAAGCGCGTGCACTTCTCACCCTCTTCTACCCATTTTGCACGACTCCGGATTGCCGCCGCATGTGTACTCATATAGTTTTTCGAGCTCTTGCTGTAGCGGTTTAATTTCGTTAAAGACCGATTCGTTTGGAGGGTCTGTGTTAAGCCGTAGGTGTAGTGTATTTATGCGGTCTGATATATCCCTTTCCCTCTCTTTAACGTTGGCGCGTTTTTTTTATGCGTATCGTATAGATAGTCCACGTACCACACACTTTAGGCAGTCCCATATTGTATGAGGGTTCATTCCGCAATTTTCATTATATTTTAAATATTCCGAGATGCCCTGTCGAATCGTTTTCACGTATTCACTGTCGTTTAGCAGAGACACGTTTAACTTCTAACCTTTACCGCGAGGAACCGACTGCAGGTTAATATTCATTGTGACCAAACTATGGTCTGATTTTATACTGGGAGAAATCGAACAATTCGTAACTTTTCCTAGTAAGGATTTTGAAACCAGGAAAAAATCTAATCGACTACCGCTTGGGGGGTTGGTTTGTATTCGCGTGTATTTCTTGGTTCGGTCATGTTTAACTCTAAATACATCTACGTATTCGTTATCTTCCATTAGCTTAATTACTTCTCTACGCGCTCGTACGTTTGGATGTTTATTTGCCCCGAGTCTATGTTATAGTCTCCCCTCATTATGACCTCGTTGCCGCTGAACTGGGTCAGTTCTTCACCCAGTTTACTGTAGAAGTTCGGGTCGTCTTCATTGGGGCCATACACGTTAACCAGTGTAACCCTGGTGTTTACACTAGCGTAGCGTCTATCAGCATGAACCTACCGGAATTGTCAGTTTAACCCCGTGAATAACGTATTTGCAGCTTGTATGACGCCATAATAAAAGTGATGTAAATATATATAAGCCAAATAGTGTTAACACATTGTATGACGCCATAATAAAAGTGATGCAAATAGTGTTAACACATTGTATGATGCCATAATAAAAGTGATATAAATATATATAAGCCAAATAGTGTTAACATATTTTTTCATCCATGTTCAAATTTACCTTATGTTGCATCCCGCACTCGCAGTTGTAAGGGGTTTTATCATTTATCAGCCGCAGTGTTATTTTATCGCAGTCACTGCACGTGCATAGAATTGCTTCCTCTTCACATTCTACGCACGTGAAAACTACTCCATTATCTTTATTCACTTGTTCCGGCATAAATTTCTTGCAGCAAGGCATTTTTCTCATTGCCTGTTTGCACTTCACGCAATTGGTCAGCTGGCAGTTCTCGTCCATTGGTCAGCTGGCAGTTCTCGTCCACCACGAATCTGATGTTTTCCTCGCAGCAAGGTTCCACAACTCTTTGTTCCTTTTTGCAGGACCAACAGTAGAATTTATTGCTGCATTCATATGTCAGCCCTTCCTTTTTGCATGAAATACACGATACTGGGAAACTTTCCAAGCACATACTCATACTTTTTGTGTCCGGTTCTACCTCTAGTTCCAGTGGGCTTCTAACGGCCCGCCTGCTTGAGTAAGGATTTCCATATTTCCATTTTCTATTCTGACTTTGTTTACGTTCTTGTAGGATGTGCATTTTTGAGAGCCTATTAATTTTGTATTTTTAACAGGCGTGGATGTCATACTACCTTGGGCAATGTGTTGCAGCTCCTCTGTGTTTCGGCGTTTTGTTGATCTCGGCGTTTGCTTTAGGCACTCCAGACGCTGCTAGCAAGTGCGGATAGTCTTTTGTTTTAGTTTGGCAATTCGCTTGCTTGTGGCCTACTTCACCACAGTATTTGCAGGTTATATCTTGCCCTTTATAGGTGACATTAAGCTCTTCTCCTTTGATCCACAAATAGCTGGGGATTGGATTTTTTTCCAGATCCTCGTTTTTCATAATCGCTGCCCGGCGACCAGTCAGTAGACCGTCTTTATCTATTCTTCCGACGATTTTGATTACCTGCCCGTACTTCGTTAGTTCTTCTTTTAAGTCTTCATGGCTCATCGGTAACGGAAAACGGACCGAAGCCACCTTTACAACTAGAACTTGGTTCGCCATGGAGCTGCTCGGTTAATGATGCCAGCTACAGCTGCGTGTCGGTTTAGAAATTTGTGACCTAAAACAACGTCGGCACAAAGTTCGGACGTTATTCCTAGTGTTAGAGTTCATTCTTGCTCTCGAACGCAGCTAAACTATCAGTGTGTAGAGATGGCTGCTATCATTTCATAGTAACCTAAAGGAAACATAGAGTTAAAGTAGGTATAAAGACAACTTAACGCGCGCTCTAACTTAAAACTGCAGTACAAATGGCAAGTAACACATGCAAACTGAGTAACGTGGCAAATTACGAATACGGGAGAAACGTAGGAATGTTAAATAGGAACGGCGCACTTAAAAGAGGCGCGTAACAAAAATAAAAGAGAGAGGAATTCAGCGAAGGAATTCACTTCATTCACCCCTTGTTTATTAATTGAGTATAAGTTCTAGTAAGCGTCGTCATATCGTGAAGGCGGCACACTCTTATTAATTCGGGATGACCATCTTGGTAATGTTGAGTACATCATCTGGGAGATACTTCGCCGGTGGGAACCTCCTCCACTTCCGTTACTGGATCATATCCTACCGCCGAATCGTCCAGCTGCACCATCATTTGATGAGGTGCGCATGCCCACATCGTACGGTAGCGCCTCCTCGTCGCAGTCACCGGTAGACTCCAGCATTGGACACGCGATATATCTCTAAGAGAGACCGAAGATTTCCGACCATTTGGCAATCGAACATTGGCATACGTTGGATTAATTCCAATCAGATCTACTTCATCTACCAGTCGCGCAAAAACCGTCTCAAGTAGACCTTTCCGGGCACCGACATCGACGATGGTACGGAATCACCACAATAGTCGATCGTCTCGGAAAATTAACAAATCGTCCATGGGGAGTTTTATTAGTCGAAATGCAAACAAGAAACATCACCCAATACCAGCTCCCACTGTGACAAAGGTAAGGCGTGTGTTTTTAAAGCCAGTTGAACAGTTTTCCACACGGTCCCTACCGTTTTCTCCGCTTGGCCGTTTTCACGAGGATTTTACATACTTGACTTACTACAGACAATGTTTTTCCCAAAAAGATATATATAACCCTTGAATTTGTTCGATGAAAACGCAGGTCCGTTATCTGAATATACATATAACCTGGTCCCACATAACGAAAAAAGTCGATCAAGAGATTTAATTGCTGATAAGGTAGATGTATCTCTGCAAGGAAATGCAAAAGGAAAACGTGAGAACTCATCAATTACATTAAGAGATACTTGTTATTCGAAGAAGAATGGACAGGGTCTTTAAAATCTACTCAGCCTTTCCCACGGTTGAGTAGCCTTAATGAGAGTGCCAATTATTTGATGCGGAAACCTTGGTTTAACTTCAGCACATTCTCTACAAGCCGAAGTCCTTGCTTTAACTTCCGCAACAGAGAATGGTCGAACGAAATGCATCATTCTGGAAACACCTGGATGACACAAATTGTTTGTAGGGTGTAGATATTGTTGAGCTAACCGCCCTTGTTAACGAATCCGACTCATTGTTTTGTTGATTAAGAACACTAAACAACAAATATGCTCTAGGCCTACCTCAAACTTTAATTTAACACTAAACAGTGAAATAACACGAAACATCAAATATGCTCCAGGCCTACCTAAAACTTTAATTTAACACTAAACAGTGAAATAACACGAAACAACAAATATGCTCCAGGCCTACCGTAAACTTTAATTTAACACTAAACAATAAAATAACACGAAACAACAAATATGCTCCAGGCCTACCTTAAACTTTAATTTAACACTAAACAATGAAATAACACGAACATCATGCTCCAGGCCTACACCTAAAACTTTGAAATAACACTAAACAACAATATGCTCCATTTTTTCGTGTTCAACATTAAGTTTGAAAATATGCTGAGGTTCACTCGAAAATTAAAAACATAATAAAGTATATATTTTACATGTTTTAAAAATATTCTTAAAGAAGGTGCATTAAATCAAAAATAAATTTTGGACTTTGAAACAAAGTTGAGTAAAATTTTTCTTACGGGAAATCCTATAGATTGTCGAAACAGCCTTCTATTTTTTACTCCAGCGGGTTTTTTCACACTTTTTATAGAAGCCGTATCGTTTTGGTAAGCTTTGATAGTACCTTCAGGTTACATTTGAGCATATCTATCCATATGCAAGTTTTAATTTTGTTGTTGGTTGGCCCCTTCGGTTACTGTTTTAGTTAGTTTTTAGCGTATTCTTGTAGTGTTTTGATGGAAACATAATTCCGTACCAAGTTTTTAATTTGTTAATTAAAGATCGAGACAAAACAAGGGCAGAAAGAACAAAACAAACTAATATAAACGAAACATTAAAAACAGAAAAAAATATAGAAATCAGGTTTTATTGGTGTTTAAGAGTAGTTTTGTCTAATTGTTTCCGAACACTTTTCCCAGGTATTGTTTGATTAATAATTTCTTTCCCGAGATTATACAGCGGAATACGGCCTGAAAATCTCCGAATTCTTCAGGCTTAAAGCGGCGCTTTACCTTTTGTTGATCCCAGTTCTAGAATCTCTCTTTTTACAGGTTCCAGGACTCGTGGATGTCGGGTGGTACCCACTGCAGGATTCACTTTCCTTCCAGTATCACTGGACATTGAAGAAATTGTTGATAGCATGTTTCGTCTCGTACATGTCGTCTTTAAGTTCAATCCTGAAATTTAAAGAATCGTTTTGCACACACCACATTAAACCTGAAACGCGTTCCGTCGGGAGTTCTCTGCAGTTAACGTCAAAACATTTTTAACCTGTCCGCACGATCTGCAGACGGAATCTGCAATAGACTGCAACTTCGGGCTTGTTACTAACAAATTTGTGCAGTCTCAACCGTGCACACTGTAATTTACCCTGTTTACATGAACGGATTAGATTTGAATTCAATCCGACTTGATGTGACGTCACACGAATTTCAAACCCGATCCGCTAAAACGTCATATTTACATGGCGCGTTTCAATCGGATTGAAACTGAAATGGGAAACGAAGCGTTTGTAGTCGCCAGTTTTAATAAACTTTATTACCCGCAATAAGTTATCCGTATAGCTTGAAATATAACAATCAGCAGCCTTTAAGTGCATTTGTGCATAACTGTAATCTACTGAACTGGTTTATCCAAAATTCCAAATGGGTTGTTGCTATTAATTCAGACAATGCTGATCTTCCCATAAACATACTAAAACATATTGTGTTTCTGCTAGCTGAGTTTCACAAAAGTTAGCTGAGTTTCACAAAAGTGTGCTAAGTTTTGGTCCTATGCTTTAACAAGTATGACATACGTCAAATGGTTTAATTTATTGGTAGTAGGTACTGCAACAATAAATTATTATTAACAAAAGCAAAATATACAAAACAGTAACGCCACATGTTAATCTGCAGAAAACAAAATGGTTTTATTTGTTTAATTTATTGGTATTAGGTACCACTGCAACAATAAATTATTAACAAAAGCAAAATATACAAAACAGTAACGCCACATGTTAATCTGCAGAAAACAAAATTTGGGTATCACATACCACATACTTCATACAGACAACCAAATACACTCTGACAAAGAAGTCAGAATGGCTTTTACATCACAAACACTGTTTTCGAAGGAAGTAGCAATAAAGCAGCAAGTGTTTCTGTCGCATATCGATCATAATAAAATATAAACATATTAGCTTGTTAAACCATCATCAGTAAAACTTCATTCTTTCTGTTTTACAACATGTTGTTCTCGTGGTGTTGATGGTTCCTGAAATATAAGTTTCAGTTTTGATGAATGCACTGAAGTCCTTCCAGACATACTAACCTTTTTGCTCTTTTGCATTCTTTAATCTTCCATCACCTCAGTCACTCTACCATTTTGAATTCAATGCAAAACTTTTGTTTGTGGGGGGCGGCTAATGTTGAAGATGTGGGTTCGCGCTCCGCAGCCTTGCGACGACGCTGTCAGTTTTGATGAATGCACTAAAAGTCCTTCCAGGCAAACTAACCTTTTGCTCATTTGCATTCTTTAATCTTCCATCACTTCAGTTACTCTACCATTTTGAATTCAATGCATAACTTTTGTTTGTGGGGGGCGGCTAATGTTGAAGTTGTGGGTTCGCGCTCCGCAGCCTCGCTATGACGCTGTTCCTTCCTGCCCCGACGCTCACGCTATCCGACTTAGGTATCGAGGCAATACGCATGTGGTTGGAAAATTCTTCAGTAGCACAAATTTTGCTTGTAGACTATAAAAAGCTGGTTTTTACCTATTTCAAAGAGCGAAATATGCATTTGTCGGGTAAAATGTAATTTATTTGTCATGTTACTTCATGGAAATTTGTTGCCAGATGTACACGCACAATGCTACTATAATATTCGGTGCAAAAACACTACGTTAACTGCATAACAAGTCCTAAACATCAACCCAACTCGATCGCTAAATCCGGATTCGAATCCGACTTAAACCGTCATGTAAACAGGGTAACCGACAACGCGGTATCTAGAGACGAAATAAATTTCATTCAAACAAGCCATCATCAACATAAAAGTTCTGACGAACGAAATCTACCACATCTTGCCCAAAAATGTCCTCACCGTCATCTGCCGCTAGCTTTAATCCATAATTTGCGACGAAATCTCGAGAAATCCCGATCTTGTTTTCTAACAAAGAACTGATGCAACATTGACTTAATATCTGCCATCACGGCGACTTCTTTCCTGAATCGGGTAAGAACACCCTACAAGGTTGTGTTTGTTAAGTCGGTTCCAGGCTATTTCTTCTGTGTATTTTTGGATGGTATATTTTCTTATGCGGCACGTAACTTACTCTGCCAAGCTGACCCGTTAGATTTTTGTCATTAAGCCTCTTTACATGAACAAATTAATCGGTTTAACTCGCAAAATAAGCACATTTTTGACGTATGGTTTGCGTCGTTACGGCTGACTGTTGTTTTGCGGGCTGAGAGGCGCTTTCTAACTCGCGTGTAAAAGGCAGGTTAACGCGCAAACTTTGCAAAAGAGTGGTCGTTTCATGTTTTGAACCTTAACACGGAAGCAAATAAAAACAAGCCTGATTGCTACAAGAGAGCCCTTTTGTCATTAAGCCTCTTTACATGAACAAATTAATCGGTTTAACTCGCAAAATAAGCACATTTTTGACGTATGGTTTGCGTCGTTACGGCTGACTGCTGTTTTGCGGGCTGAGAGGCGCTTTCTAACTCGCGTGTAAAAGGCAGGTTATTTGTCATTAAGCCTCTTTACATGAACAAATTAATCGGTTTAACTCGCAAAATAAGCACATTTTTGACGTATGCTTTGCGTCGTTACGGCTGACTGTTGTTTTGCGGGCTGAGAGGCGCTTTCTAACTCGCGTGTAAAAGGCAGGTTAACGCGCAAACTTTGCAAAAGAGTGGTCGTTTCATGTTTTGAACCTTAACACGGAAGCAAATAAAAACAAGCCTGATTGCTACAAGAGAGCCCTATGGACATCGAGAGATATTAACTATTTAATAGATTTAATACAAGAAAAACATGTTCTTGAGAAAATTGATGGCAGAATTCAGAGAAACAAAGTAATTTTTCAAAACCTAGCAAAACAGATGCAAGAAATCAACTGTTCGTACACTTGGTAAGTATGTTTAAAGAAAATCGAAATAACGTAAGGTCCCAGTTGTAAGCTTACACAGTATCATTTTAACTTGGTTTTATATATTATGATGTAGTAAACATCTGTTAAGTTACTCCATTAGTGTTTAATGTTTAACTTGGTTTTATATATTATGATGTAGTAGTGAACATCTGTTAAGTTACTCCATTGGTGTTTATTACTAATTACTTGTACAAGATAGGGTACACAGGTATAAGTAAGAAAGTTCAGTAACAGTACAGTATAGATATTGTGCATTAAAGGTCGTTGGTTGGTACTAGGTGTTTTCTTCACAAACTTCTTTTTTATAAAAGGGAGCAGCTACGAAAAATATGGAAAAATCTTTTAAAAAATTACACAAAAAACTAAATTTAAGTACATCGGGTGCATCAAGCAAAACGAATTCCCTGCTTCAAAACAGACCCACAGCAAAGGTAAATTGAATAAAATAATGTTATTTCAATAAGCTACTAATGTAACAATGTATATTTTTACTAATGTAACAATGTATATTTTTTAAAGGCAATGGGCAACACAGGAGTAGATTCGTTAAGTGAACATTCTTCAGGACTAATGGATGGTGAGAATCAATTTTAAAAGTACTAATTAATCTAAAAAATACACTCATTTTTTCCTTTATGTTCTTTAATAGTTAGTTCATTGGAACAGGACGGACTACGTGAAAGTGAAGGTTCTGCCAATTATTTTGAATTTTGGTCCGAAACTTTAGTTCTTTTTTATTTTGCAGCACTCAATACTAGTACAACTCGTATTGGAAGAAGCATCATGTAGTACAGGTGAAATAAACCATTAAACTCATTATACAAAGTTAGATACTTCAGTTTCAGATCAAACATTTGATTTTCCAATTATTTTAGGGGTTTAATTAATATTACATTCAATTTTTCTTAAAAAGCGCCATCGTGCTTTCAGTCTTCCAAACGTGTTTTCCACAACCATTCGGGCACTACTATGGTAGCGGTCCCTTTAATTAGTGCAGGTCCACCGCTAGGGCCACTAGGTGCGCTAGGTAGAAATAGAATACTAACTTACAGATAGAAGGGCAACGAATTGGCCCCATTGTTATTGTCACGCTTCAGTGACAGTTTACTAAAATAAAGGAGCGTGTCTTTGTTAGGTTGGATAGATCAAAATTATTTGAAATAATATTTTTAATTACCATGTATTTCAACTAAGTATTGATAAATGTTTGTTATTTCGTGTAAGGCTGAGATATCTAAATGATTTTTTTTCGTTCACGACTATCTGTTTGCAATAAATCAAATTAACTAATTAAAGCTGTCCGTCAGATTAGAAGTTGTTGTTTAAACAAAATTATGTCTGTTCAATGGGAAACCGAGCTCAGTGAGGAAGTGATTTGCGAGCTAATGTGTTTTGAAGACGGCGTAGTTGTTGAGGAAGAAAGTGCCAGCACCCAAGTCTACACAACAGATTATTATGAAAACGTTATTAAGCAATCGATACCGTCGAATATAGAAATGAGCGATG
>NW_004191574.1:0-18371 GCF_000224145.3 Ciona intestinalis | reverse complement strand
CCGATTTTATGTCTTTGAAGTTTCTATGAAATCCAAAGCTCATGTTATTTACTTTGCCCCATTTGTTATTTTTCTTCGAGGTTTTTTAGTTTATTTTCATCCACTAAGCATAGAACTGGATGAAGTGTTACCACTTCCGGGGGGTGGGTAGATGTGCCGTCACTGTCATGATATTCCCGTTTTCAGATGTAAAGTTTTCTGTTTATCCCTAAAAAAAGTCGACGATTTTTAATAATTTATTGTTGCAGTACCTACTACCAATAAATTAAACAAATAAAATCATTCATTTGACATATGTCATACTTGTTAAAAGAGCAACATTTCAATTATTTATTCAGAATTAGTTAGAAATTAAATGAAAAGATAGTTTGGATTATGGATTATAAGCAGAAGAATAAAGGAGAAGGTGTAGCAGAAACAGTAAGACAAAAAGGACAGATGGAAGGACAAGGAAGGGAGTGGTTTACTGCAGCGCTATAAATTGCTCGAAAAATAAAGTAGACAACCAAAATTTAAATTTTTTTAAGGTGCCGAAAGAAAGATTGAGGTATATTTTAAAAGGGCGAGTTAATTTATATATATTCATGATATGTTACAATGCTTTAGATCGAGAAAGTGGGTAATATGTAGCAGAAGGAAGGATCTGGATGGTAAAACACCAGAGTACTTTGAACCGTTTATGTTTTTTGCGGGTACTCGTCGGCTGAAACGATCTGCCTATCCCACTTTATTCAGTGTTCCGAATCCCCCTCCACGCGCGAACCCATTCGACCACGATGCTGATCCTCAAGCATCATTGTTTACTCATGCTGACCATTTATACGGTATGATATCAACATCATAGGTAGATTGCGTTAATGTATTATTACCATTTTTAAGTAATGACAGCTTCAAAACTTGTTATTTCTGGAAAACTGACTCCAGCACCTAAACCAACAGCACCATCTGCAACTAATAACAGCACAGATCTGAATGGTAAGTTATTAGTCCATCACAAGTTGAAAACCAAACACAAAAGAATAAACACTTTTTAAAGCATAGCCTTTATATAGCATATGTAATCGAAATAGATTGCTTTTGTAGGTAAAACTCAAACAAAAATCGGTGGCAAAATATGCATTCTGGTGAAAACTGAAATAGGAAATGTGTTAACTGTACCTTATAAGTTGTTTTTGAACTAATTGCATTTGGTTATGCTGCCAAATTTGCTATTAATTGAACAAAAAATATGCTATTTGTGTTTTAGGACAAAGTAACAAAAGTACTGGCACACAAACTTGCCCAGCACATTGTCTAATTTAACTCCAAGAAAGCAGAGGATTAAAAAGTTGTTACAAAATCAAAAGAAAAAGATGAAACGTCTTTTTAATGATTCTCCAATTTCGCGACACACACAATTAAACAAAGTTTTAAACATGTTGCGAGATATTTTGCCATCAAATCAATTTAAATTTTTTCAAACACAAATCGCTTTGTTAAACAGACCAAAACATGGAAGAAGGTATGATTCTTTCTTTAAAACTTTCGCAATATCTCTGTACCCAAGTGGAAATGCCTAATTTATGCTGGCCAAGATTTTTTGCTTGCCGTCCAAGACAACGTTGGTGTGTTGAGTTAATAAATTACCCCATGGTGCTGGATTTCTGGAATCTTCCTTTAAATTAATTGCAGCAAAAGTTCAAAGTCTAGTCTTGCCATTGATGAAATGGCCATTAAACCTCACTTTTGTTACGACTCTTCTCTTGACCAAATTAGTGGAACCGAAAACTTTGGAAATAATGACAGAACCAATTTAATTGCCACATCTGCTCTTGTTGTTATGGCAAAAGGTATATTTTCAAACTGGAAGCAACCACTTGGGTATGTGTTTGTTCATGGCAATTGTGATTCTGCTAAACTCAAACAAATTCTGCTAGCGTTTTAAAAAAAGCGATGGATATTGGACTGCAAGTGTGTTGTTCCATTGTTTCTGACCAAGGCAGTAATTTTGAAAAACTTTCCAAATTGTTGAATGTATCACCGGAAGAGCCTTATTTTATCTTCAACAAAACTATTTTTTTTTACTTTTTTGATCCACCGCATCTGTTGAAAAGTATTAGAAACAACTTAATGAAATACGACTTCCACTTTCGGGAACTTTTATCTTCAACGAAACTAATTTTTTTTACTTTTTTGATCCACCACATCTGTTGAAAAGTATTAGAAACAACTTAATGAAATACGACTTCCACTTTCGGGAACAGATTGGCTGTTGGGGTGACATTGTGAGGTTTTATGAAAAAGATAAGATTCTACCAGTAAGAATTGCCCCAAAACTTAAACCCGCACATATCCAACCAACCAATTTTGAAAAGATAGGAGTGGGCCCAAATATGCTCTCAGTGTAGCATCTGGCATTTACACTCATGCTAATTTTGGCTCTCTTGATCAAAAGGCTTGTGCACAGCTGAACTTCTTGAATTATTTGATAAACTTTTTGATTGTTTTAATAGCTCCACTTTAAAATGCTCCAAACTTTATCGAATGGCGATGAGAGAAAATTCTGGCCATATTCAAATATTCCGTGAAACTTTAGAAATCTTGAACGAGATTGCAGTTGTTGATGCCAGTGAAAGTAATAGAAATGTAACGTTTCGAATTAAATGTCTAACCGGCTGGAAGATTAGCATAAATGCTATTTTGCAACTATGGGAATCATTGCATGAAAAGAGCAACATTTCGTATTTGTTTACTCGTCGCTTTAATCAGGATTGCTTGGAAAATTTTTTTGGATCCATTCGACAGCAAGGTGGTAACTCTGACAATCCAACACCAATACAGTTTATGCGTTCTTTTAAAAAGTTGTTCTTCCAAAATTTCTGTCCGTGAATGAAGGAAATTGTGCTTCTGATTTTGACTCTGCTCTGGTGTCATTAAATAATGTGGCTCCACACACCAATCTCTCAGCACCAGCCATCAATTTTGATTCTCCCACAAATGCCAACCCAAATTTTCCAGTTGATTTTGATTTTCGACATCTTCCGATTAATCAAAATATGATTTCAACTAATGCTTTGATGTACGTTGCCGGTTACTTGTTATTGAAGTGCTTAAACAAGCATGACTGCTCTGTTTGTCGAAGAAGTTTAACCACTGAAACTATGGACAACAGTAGAATGCATTGTTTGTTCAAAGGGTACGACAGCAGTAAGGGCATATTTGGTGGTCTAACGGTTCCAAAACAGAACTTCTTTGACTATGTATCCAATTTAGAACAGGGTTTTATGTCATTTTTTTCCAAACATATGTATTCCATTAATATTAGAAACCAGCTTCATGAAAACCTAATTGCAATCAATACACCGATTTTATGTGAAGAATTTCCTAAACACTATCGCCTAAAATTGTTTATAAAAATGAGAATTCATTACGCTCTTAAATTTGGAAACAGAAACCTAAAAGCAGAACCTAGAAAACACCGTAAATATTTTAAAGTATGTGGTTTATAACTTCTTTTTTATTTAGGTTCCGTAGTGTTGTGCTTCTGTTAAGTTTTAATTGTTTGATATTTGTTTCAGTTTTAATTTCGGACAATTATTTTTTAATATTCATGCCAGTTTTTATGTTAAGTTTTTAATTGTGCTAATATGTTGTTTTTATATTTTTGACCATACCATTCCTAATAAATTCTTTTGGCCGTTGCTACCAAAACTGTCGTATATGAGATGCTTAGTTAGTTGGTTACACTTGTTTTTTTTTTAAATGATTTTCTTCTGAGTTTTGGGGCATTAAACTTTTTTAAATTATAAATTAAATTACTGTTACATTAAATTTATTCTTAGAAAAAGTTATTATTACATTAAACATATTAAGAATATAATAAAACCTACATATTAGGGAATTTTCTACGGATAATGTCGACGTTCCATACTGACACAATAGCCTTCAAATAGTGTTTACTTTTTCCTGAGCTCTGGTGTAACCATTTTTCGCGATAAAAATAAGTTTTCCGTCTTTTAAAGCGGTCGTTTAAAACTATTTACATCTTCAGAAGCGCATTACTCCTATACCTCGCGTTATACGAATTGGCGAGGTTCTTACCGAAGAATCCTACATGTGACCAGCGAAGCGTGACGAAATTTTGCCATGGAAATGCATGCAGTCGCACATCTGTATAACGAGTTTACGAGTGGCCTCTCTCATCTGTGCTTAAAGGCTGCTGATTGTTACATTTCAAGCTATACTGATAACTCATTGCAGGTAATAAAGTTTATTAAAACTGGCGACTACAAACGCTTCGGGTCCCCATTTCAGTTTCAATCAGATTGAAACGCGCCATGTAAATATGACGTTTTAGCGGATCGGATTTGAAATTCGTGTGACGTCACATAAGTCGGATTGAATTCAAATCCAATCCGATCATGTAAACAGGGTAACTGTTTGCAATAACGAAACCACCACCTCCTCGCTTTTAGCGTTTTCGCAATAAAGACAGGCGTTCCGTTTACATCGTTGCCTAGACAACCCGTCCGCCATTACATGCTGCCTTCCCGGCCTATGTTCAACCTAAAATTGGTAGGTGCCCAAAACCTAGAGCCACCGGGCTAACATACCCTCCTCCGGGTTTTTTTTATAGTCAGCAGCCATTTTAATGAAGCTTGGTCAGTGCGTAATGTAAATTCTCTTCCCCACAAATGATGGCGAAACTTCTTTATACACTTTACGCTTTCTTCTTTAGACCAAAAGTAAGAACGCTCACGAACTCAATCACAAGCAACTGATTTAATTCTTAAGCTATAAAAGCAACGTCACGCCCACGCAATAACCAATCAACAGCAGTACGCAAAATACAGGAATGTGCCAATAATGTAAAACGGAGGAATGCGGTAACAGCAATTAACTCACGCTCTAAACTTAACATAGACCTAGAATAAAACAAAAATCGCGCTCTGAATACAGGAAATACACAGCTACCACATAAAACAAATACACAACTATAACAATTCAACGCACTAACTTCGAACGCGGTATAATAAATAAACAAAGAATTAACTGTTTCTATTGCTCTGATTGGGATCTAAGTTAGTTACATTATATATAAACAAATCTTTTTTAATCAGTTAAACCCGTTGTTGAAAAAGGATTTAACGCTACTTCATGTTTTAACGTAACTTCGAACGAGTTATAATAAATAAACAAAGAATTAACGGTTTTTATTGCTCTGATTGGGATCCAAGAAGTTAGTGCATTATATATAACAAGTTCTTTTTAATCCAGTGGTTCCCAAACTTTTTTTTCACCCGGCGCCACTTGAGCTATTCAAAATGTTTGCGGCGCACTTAGCCAAAGGTCTTAGAAATAAAAACGCATTTTTACAGTTTTATCGTGTATTTTAAGATTAGGCTCGTTTAAGCATATGAAACTTAAGCATATGAAAAGTGTTGTACCACAGTCTGGACATGAATATTGCAAACCGAAAGAAATAATTGGCATTGTTACGTAATATACAAATCTACTGTACAGATAGAAATGCGAAAACAAACTTTTTAAATTTTATTATTGAACAAACACGTTGGATTTTTATATAAAACAACAATTTATATTGCAATAAAATATTAATACAAATCAATTATCTCGACCATGCTAAATTGGAAATGTTTCTGCAAATTTTCACGGCGCACTTGACGAGTTGCGTCGGCGCACTAGTGCGCCGCGGCGCCCACTTTGGGAACCGCGGTTTTAATCAGTTAAACCCGTTAGAAAAGATTTTAAAGCTACTTCGTGAGATTTGTAGTAAAGTGTCATCACTGGAACATTAACAAAACAACGTTTTTAATGTATTCGTAAAACATGTTTGTTAAAAACGAATTTTGTTTATAGCTTATTTTAACACACACATATTATATAATAAATTAGCATTTAATATAAAAAAAATGATATTTGGTAACTTTACAGAACAACAAAATCTTACTGCATGTTATATAAACAGTAAGAATGTGTGATGCATCTGCCAAGCTGACCCACAGATCTTTGTGATACAGTATTGGAATTTATGTAGCACAGTGGCGTTTGTAAAATGTTAATTAATTATTTTTCTATTTTCCTCCAATACCAGTTTCCAGTAATGCTTTTATAACCATTGTTGATAGGTTACCGGAGTTTTTTCTTTACAGTGCCAGGTTTCATAGTATTATTTGTGATTTTCTGCATCGCGTATCTTCTTACATTTTCCGCACTTAATCGTTCCTTCTCTGTGGTATAACCTCCTCGCATATGCAGTTTCTTGTTTCATTTTCCTTTTAAAATAATTTATTTTCCTTTTGGTTATTGTTTTATCAACTGTGGGCATGCTTGTAGATGGTAATAATTGGCTTGGATGCAGAGCGGTTGGTTTTGGGACAATCGGTATGAAGTACACGGGCTGATTAAAGGACCCGGAGCCTCGAACTTTAGCTTTGGGTGGTGTTTTCGGGAAGGATAAATGTTAGTGGATTTTCAAATTTAACTTGTGGTGGGAAGGATGGAAGTGGTTGTGGAGGTGGTACTGGTTGTGAGAAGGTCAAGCTTGACTCTTCCAGTCTGATCCCTTGCTGTAGAACATTGGCTTCTTTCTTCTTTTCCGTCTTGTTGTACCTTAAGACAAATAGTGGTTACGAATGCAAATGTGAAATACTGAAATTAAGGGCATAAAATGTTTACCATTGTATCAATGTTGTAGTATTTATTTCTGGCAGCTGTATTTTTTATTCTGCCATAAATCCCGTATGTGTTTGTAGGAGGAGCGAATCACCATCGTCTATCTTTGTATAACTTTTCGGCCAACCCGCGCCTGACCAGGGTGAAGGGCACAAAGTTTGGAGAAGATGCACTCAACATAGCGGTTGCAGTAGGGCCATTGTGCAGGGCCGGTATATGCACCCAGGAAACATCTGCAAACAACAAATGCTGTGGTATTAAATCAATTCAAAGTAGTACCAAGAATGGCACAAAAATGAAATGTTATTTTTTACTTATTTTTTACTTTTTAAGTCCAGAAACAATGATTTTTGTCCTCTTTTTGGGTTTTTTAAACCGGCCCTCAGTCAATTTGGTCCGGTGTCGGGATGAAAACACCGTAGGCCGCTTGTCATACTCATCCAAATCATTCCACAATTTGTTAAATAAACATCCATAATTAAATAATTAATATAGAAAAACTTTGACATACCACATTTAGTGAGCTTGTCAGACTCCAGAAGCTGGACAGTTATGTCGCCCTCTGCTTCTTGAAAGCCCTCGTCATCCAAGTTGTCATGGTTGACATCCGAAAGTGGAGGGTCTTTCACAAGCTCATCAGGATCGGCGGGGTCCGACTGAAACAACATCTGCTTCTGGTCCAAGAGGTACTCAATGCCAATCAGTTCTCCTTATAAAATATATCTATAGTAAACAAACGTTTCTAAAATTTGTCACATTAAGAATGTGGATGATGTTGTACCTGTGTATTTTCCGAACTGAAGAGTACCTGGTTCCACCTCTTGGCCAAAACATCTATTGTTTACCACGTTGGCAGCGTGAAGGAGTGTTTCATCATAAGTGGAAGATCTGAAGGAGGGGATAGAGCAGCAGCACGATCAGAATTCCATCTCGAAATCCCCTCCAACAGATAGGTCTGATAGTGCAGGCCACTTGCACTGGTTCCTGTAGAAATTAATCATTAGAAATTATCAAGAGATGCAATTTTTATGAGATTTATACTTGAAATGAATCTGTTTAGATGCAAATGAAACGACTCCAGTGATGTCGACACCCGTACACATCTGTGGACTGGTAGCTCTACGTCATCCTTTCTTATGTGGCCAGTTACGACGTAGAGCGGAAAGCCTTCAGGATCCGTGATACAGTCTATGTGCGCTTGCTGTTCCTTCCGTATAGCCAAGGCACGCTCTTCATCCAAAAGGGGGACCCGAGTGTATCACGGCCCTGCTTACCAGCAAATACCACCAGCAATTTTTCGATCAGAACTTTCGTCTCTTGTGGCTGCCTTGTTGTTCTTTTGCAGTGCAATGAAAGTTCTTTTTTCGTGATCTGGCACACAGCCATGCCAGCAGTGGAGTTTGGGATGCCGCTGATTTTCATTTGACTGATTTTGGCCTCAATCAGCAAGTCAAGGTCCGGCTGGCTCCATTCGAAAATGCACCTTCACAATCGTCCCAAAAATATACCATACAGGGGTGACTCTGTTGTTCATCCCGCTGCGATCCTCCTCATGTAGTGCCATATGTCCAACCGTACGATTGTTGTCTCCAACTTTGCTATGAGGCTCCGAGCAGCAGGCACACTTTTGGAGCAGCACCCACGGTTCACACACAAAAAGGTGTTGGAACGTTGGCACCAGAGTAACGTTCCATTAGCCCATGGGTCATCTTTTCAAGCCCTCTTCTTCCCCTTGAGTAAGTACGGACATTAAGATCATCCCGTACCCATTGCCCACGTTGGTGACCCATAAAGCTGTCGATTTGGAGTCTCAAGCCAGTTTCTTGACTACCTTTTTTTGTTGAATCCATCTTTAACACACACTCCCATAAGTGGAGGTAATCTTGACTTTTATTTCGTTGACGCGGGGCAGGACGTCTTGCACATAAACAGTTAGAAGCAACCTGTACGAAGAGACCGGTGTGAACTTGGGTGTTTTCAGGATTTGTGGTTTCTGGATAAGACCTTCTTTGCTTGCACCAACAAAGTGATCGCAGTCGTTCAAGTACTGGTTTTCAGGATTTGTGGTTTCTGGATAAGAACTTCTTTGCTTGCACCAACAAAGTGATCGCAGTCGTTCAAAGCAGCCTGATAACCTGAACGTCGCAAGCCATTTGGCACGTCAGCAGAACACAGAACCGACGTTTGTGTCCAACATCCAATTGATTCACAATTGCTCTGGTTCAACTGATGAACTTCTTTTGGCATTTTGTACATTCCAGGTATTTAGCAGCCATGTTATAGTTTTCTGCAATGTCCCACCACTACTCGTGTGTGCCGGAAAATGCCAGCACTTGACCGTTCCTTAGAGCAGCCTGGGTGAGGGTACACTAGCACGGATTTCCAGAGTTTTTGCGGCATCCACATAAGTAGACTGTGTGCAAAGTACCTTGCTGGTTTTGTCAGCTGTGCACACTGGAGAGGTGCCTGGGGAGGGTACGACCACAGTTTGTTTACCCTGTAATAAAAACACATTGTCTAAATAAAGCTGTACAGGGGTTTGAGGCATAACTACAAAAGTAATAACATATGTTTATACAGGCTATTTCTTCAAAGATCTAGTATTTGTTTTCCTTTTTTTGAATTTATTTTACCTCGGGAAGTCAAGTTCCGGTTTGCCAGTTTTAGCATTTTGCTTGAAGAGTGCCTGAGCCACCCATTCGTGACGGGCGGGATGATGAAAAAGGTGACTTCACAGCCGCCGCATAGGACAGAGGGGATGGAGACTCGAGCTTTACGGGCCATAGGGACGAGGGTGCTCCTTTGGGTGGAGGAGCTTGGTGAGGAAAATTGGGTGGGAGCAGGTTAGAAGGGGAGATTGGTAAGGAAGTGGAGGGTAGATTAGCAGGTGGAGTGGGAGAGAGCGGCCGCTTCCCTTGGCAAGGTGCCCAGTGACCCTTTGCCAGGAGGAAGGTTTCCGCCGTGGGAACGGGCTCCGAGCACCTGCAACTGAGTTGGAACAAGACTGGACTTACGGGCCGTCGCCACGTGCCGTTTCAGCTGCTGCACGCTTGAAAGCGGTTTATTTAAGATCGTGAGGAAGCACGACCACAAAGGGCAAAAGTAGTTGGTTGGGGACGAGAGGGCATGAGTATTGCGGCGGAGGCGAGGGTCCTTTGTTATGACTTTGACGTTAGAAAGGTCCTTTGAGCCAGCTGTTGATTCCTGGCGTTTAGCGACTAGCGATGCGAGATCAGCTGGTTGGGCTGCGTGTTCTAGACTTGCCACTAAGTCTAATTTTGATCCTTGATTGTGGCTAACTAACCAAGCAGTAACTGGTTTGTTGATTATTTATACCACGGTTATTAACATAGTAAACTTCAACGCCTAAAAACTATAGACAAATGGCTAGAATCTAAGTTCTCTTCTTGGCTGATGAACTCTGGTTAATCTTATTGAGTCTGCATGAAAATCAAGGTTCGGACGTAGAACCTTTTATAGTGTTTTGTAGCTGACGTCACATGCTTTCGTCACAGCATGGTTTATCTGTGTTTGTTTCTCTTTAGGGCGTTATCTGATCATAAAATGTCCGATGAACGAGTAGGCGATATTATCCTAGCTCGGGGCGTTCGACCTTTCCAGGAACCACATTATCGTTCGCTGTCGTTAAGATGCAATTGAAGTATTTTCTTTGAATTATCTTTAAGTTTGCCTTCGAAGTTGGATTCGTCCATCGAGTAGTTAATAATGAACCGATCCAAGAATGTCTTTAATTTGTGTTTGGATCTGCTAAGTTTAGCTTCCACGCTATCATCGCGTGCGAAATTGCTCAATCATCCACTTATGTTAAAATACTTTCGGGGCAGCTAATAGCTTTGAACGCTGGCCTTGTTGAAATGAAGGATAATTTGTCACGAGTACGAGTACATGACATGATGCAATAATGCGAAATATTGGTGCAGTATTGAGAAATAACATGCAATGTTCCTACATATCTATACCCACAACAAAAAAAAAATGAAAAAAAAAAGTTGTTGCCGGCCTTGTTGAAATGATGGATAATTTGTCACGAGTACGAGACATAATGCCATAATGCGAAATATTGGTGCAGTATTGAGAAATAACATGCAATGTTCCTACATATCTATACCCACAACAAAAAAAAATGTTGCCAAGGGCGAAACGCAAGGAAACCTATGCATAAAATGAATAATGTACAAGTTTGTGGTAGTAATAATGTTACGGCAGTGCTCTTCAACCGGTGTGCACGGTGCACCCAAAATATGCCTAGGGTGCACCACAAACTTCACACTAAATATATACTTTTTACTAAAAAATTTAGCAATAAAAAATATATTAAAGTACTTAAAAATTTTGAGCATTGTTTTGTAACAAATTTAGCCACTTTCCTACAGTTTTATCCCCAGTTGTTGGTGTTATGTTTTTTTCGCGCCAATACAGAGTTGCGATAGAGGATTCTCCAAGCGTCGTCTGTCTAGGTTTCGCCAAAGTTAGGAAACGGCGCTCGTGTATGCCATTACGGAGCCCACAGAGCGTGAATCGCCTATACAAATGCATGGTCGGCATGTGCTTTTATTTAGTTCTTGTAAGCGATACAAAGCTAGAAAACACGTATAGCAGCGGTTGTTTTAACCGATACAAAGCTAGAAAACACGTATAGCAGCGGTTGTTTTAACATTTAAAATATAATTTCTAATATAAATCTTCTTATATAATATTAAATCTAGGAATTAATGTGAAGTAAATTAATATTTTGACTGGTTTTCGGCGTACAGTGTGGTTTAACAAGGTACTTTACGTTGGCGATTAAGACTAGCACCAATCAGCTTAGTTTACATAATAGTATATGATCATACCTACCTATGAATCTACAGAGCCATTCTTTATTACATTTATAATCCAACATGAGTGGACATGCAGCTGTTCGCGTTTTCCGATTTCGCGTTTTCCGATTTCATAAAGACCCGTAACGCAAAATAGGTAGCATACTAATTCAAGCAGAGGACCAAAAATAGTAACTTAGTATTGTTTTCCTCAATGTCACTTCCGATATTAGGCAAAATTTACACAGATACCTTAAGTTTCGTTGCCAGGTATACGTGTTAGGTTTGTGAGCCAAAAAGTAAAATCAAGTTTGTGAGCCAAAAAGTAAAATCACGGCAATGTTCATGCCATGGGCGTCGCCAAGGGGGGGCCTGAGGGGCCATGGCCCCCCCCCCCCAAATTTTGAGTTTACACTAAGGGTATTGGTGAAAAAAAAAGACAAATAATAAAATTTACCATCTTGATTTGGTAAAGCCAAATGACTAATGGTAGGTAGAGATATTGTGTTTACAGTCACCGTTATTCGTATATGTATATTTATGTCGCCTATTGTTACGCGACCGTTCATGCGTGGCAAACTATAGAACGAGATGATTGTTACGTCACTCGCTTGACTCCTGCATCCATTTCATTGTATTTGAAACTGGTTGTGTGTGTTCGTTCTGTTTACATGTTTCGCTTATGTTTATCTTTATTCGTCTTTGCAGACTTCGTAATATTTTATTTGCAAAAGTTTGCGGTTAAAAAGATATATACTCTCAGTTTAGATTTTCAGTTAAGATTTTTAATCTGTACGCATAAACTAGAATTTCTTGGAAAGTTAACCATTAGGACACCTGTACGTTATTTTTCAATGTAGCAGACCATTTCGATGTCAGAACCAAAACAAGCAAGGTTGGATTCTTTTTTTTCTACTAGAAGTAAAAATCTGCAACCTTTGGAAGAAACCACACTTACGCCCACTATTGGTACTGCTATTTACGAGCCCAAACAAACACAAGAAACGAGCAACACAGACGATCTTGGATTTGTAATGCAACACGATTCTCAGTTAACCAATGGTGAGAGATACAGACTTCTAACTTCCGATGGTCCGAAGAATGTCCCACTTCTCGATACAATCAGGCAGAGTCGTCGGAAGTTTTTGAAAATATGGCTTGGAGATTTCAGGTTTGCCGATTGGTTGGTCTATACTCAACTCTCTGGGGGTGGCGGTTTGTGTAAGATATGCATCCTGATGCAAGCGCGTTTGAAGCACGGCGATCTCTCAAACGCTGCTTTTGTGAGCAAACCCTGCATCGACTTTAAGAAGTTTATCGAGAAGGCTGTTGGTCACCGAGATGCAGGTTACCATATAGAGGCAACTTCGGCTGCAAAATGTTTTATTAAAAGCATGGAAACTGGCCAAAATGTGTCTGCGAGGTTGGACGCAGGGCATGCCAGGCAAATGGCGGAAAATAGAAAAGCAATGACTTCTATCGTTAAGACTGTGGTGTTCTGTGCCTCGAGTAACATCCCTATGCGAGGACATTCCGCAGACAACGGAAATTTTAACAAGCTTCTACAATTCCGCATTGATGCAGGGGACGAACAGTTAAAAAGCCATTTTGCTCGAACGGCTGGGAATGCCAAATACACCAGCCCAATGATACAAAATGAGATTGTCAGGTTAGCGAGCCAAGTGATTGTCCAAGACATAGTAGCTGAGGCGAACGAATCGTTTGTGTCAGTAATAGCCGACGAGTCGTGTGATATTTCAGGAAAAGAACAACTCAGCATAGTTTTGAGGTACACAAGAGGTGATAAAATACACGAGTGTTTTACTGGATTTGTGGAACTGGATTCGATGTCGGCAGAATCAATTTCTGCAAGTATTTTAGCCTACCTGTCTAAAATAGGATTGGATATGCAAAAACTTGTCGGGCAGGGCTACGATGGGGCATCAACAATGTCAGGTCACGTGAGTGGTGTGCAAAAACGAATTAAAGACAAGTACCCCCGCGCAATATTTGTTCACTGTGCTTCACACTGTTTAAATTTGGTCATCAATGACCAAAGCAAAGTTCCCATCATTAGAAACACTTGTGACATCATCAGGGAGACTATCCGTTTCTTTAGAGAAAGCCCTAAAAGACGAGCAAGTTTGGGACTTAACATTCCGTTGTTCTCGCCGACCCGATGGTCCGACAAGTACAGGAGTATAAGACTTTTCAAATGCAATTTTAAGAGAATTCTCGAATCTCTTGATGTTTTGATGAGGGACCCCAGCAGCGGCACAAGGACGAAAGCGTTTTCTTTAAAATCTGCTCTCGAGAAAGCTGGCGTGACTTATGCTGTGTGTTTGATTGGCCATTTTTCTGCACTCATTGAACCTTTAGCGCGCAAGCTCCAGACTGTCGGAATCATTGTGTCAGATGTTTCTAGTTCAAGGTATGTATATGAATTGTTTATTATTAGTTCTATTTTATCTATCAAAAATAAAAATCGGACCAAAGCTGTACTTACTTAAATAAGACAAAATCACACTAAAGCCATTTTGAATAAATGAAGATGATTTATCCTAGGGTGGTGAAAACAGGCTTAATAACATGAGTGTTCTTATTTTCAATTCTCTTGATCTTATTATTAGTTCTATTTTATCTATCAAAAATAAAAATCGGACCAAAGCTGTACTTACTTAAATAAGACAAAATCACACTAAAGCCATTTTGAATAAATGAAGATGATTTATCCTAGGGTGGTGAAAACAGGCTTAATAACATGAGTGTTCTTATTTTCAATTCTCTTGATCTATCAAAAATAAAAATCGGACCAAAGCTGTGCTTACTTAAATAAGACAAAATCACACTAAAGCCATTTTGAATGAATGAAGATGATTTATTTATCCTAGGGTGGTGAAAACAGGCTTAATAACATGAGTGTTCTTAATTTACCGAGTACGTATTGTAGAATCCGCACGGGTCTGTAGGCACTGGCTGTGACCTCAATTTGTTTTCGATCGAACCGGTTATGCGTATTCAGCAATTTAGTCTGTCTCCCCACTTCAAGTATTTACAGTTCAGATGGTACACAGCGGCAATTAGTACGTATTTTGCTTATCAAATCCAATTGCAATCAAATTACTGATGTACAAGATAACTAAACATAACTAACAACTAAATTTCTCAGGTTAAGAACACCGGATATCTTTTATCTGAAGTAACGAAGGAACTTGGCTGTGGTCACCAGGTAAAAATATTGTAGAGCTGTCTTGCAATCTTGGCAAATCAAAATAAATCCAAAGTCTTCATTAATCCTCTAGCCACATATCCAGCAATCACCCGATCCGTCCGAATCGGTTCGCTTGAAGCGGTATATGGTCAGTCAATTTCGCTTGTAGCGGCTATGTTAAATAACACTGAACATATGCTAAATATATCCACGCTTAATGCGTACAAAGTTTTAAAACATGGAGTTTTGTCACGTGAGGTCGTAGGTCAGGACATTTCCCTCACGAAAAAGCCACTATTTTTAAAACTGTTTTAGAGAGGAGATCATAAATCTGTATATTAGAAAGATAATGAGGAAAAAAACGACCGGTTTGTTTTCTCTGAGAGTACAAGGGAAGAAAAGACGCCAAAAACCTACGTTTTCAGAAGCTTTTAGAAATGTTACTGCAGCAGCTAATACGAACACAGTTGATGCACACTCTGCCAGTGTTGTACATGACGAAGCACTAAGCAATTGTGAGTATTGAGTAACATGTGATTTATTTTAAATTTACTACCTATACTTTCTACTACAGCAATGTTACCTCTCCTCAGACACTATTTGTTTTAAATTAATAAATATTTTAGCAGCTAAAGTTTCTTACAATAATGAAAAACGCACTCTGTTGAGTGAGCGTTGGAGATTCTTGGAGCAGAAACTAAGAGATAAGAGAAAACAGAGATCCTAGCAATTAACATAGTTGCCAACGAACTGCTGTATGATGGTACTGATAGTAAATCTGTCGACATTTATAGCGACAGCCAGGCTGGGATTAAGGCTCTGTCGAACCTTAGAATCAACAGTTTACTCGTACGTGATACTTAGTATGCCTTACAACAACTGGCAACTGGAAATCACGTACGACTACACTGGATACCTGGTCATTCAGACCATTTGGGGAACGAGCTTGCTGACAAGTTCCAGTAACACATTCTATGGCCCAGAGCCAGGTTTACCTATCCCCACTAGCCGATGTAAATCGGATCTGGCTCTTTGGGTCCTGGCCAAACACCAAGAAGAATGGACAAAACATGACGGCTGCAGGCAGACGAAGGAGTATAGGAGAAACATTAGCAGGTGTTTTTCCGAACAACTCCTGAAGCTGCCAAGGCAAACGTTACGTTCCATTCAACAAGTGATAACAGGGCATGGCATGTTTGCCAGTCATCTGCATCAAATTAAAAAAAGTGAGAGTCCCATCTGCCCTGTCTGTGGCGAGGAAGATGAGACATCCTTTCATTATGTTGGCATATGCGAACGCAAGACGGGAGCATCTAAACTTGACGGAGCTGTCAAGGGAAGATCTCCCATCCATCACCACCACACCATTAAAGCCCTTGTCGCCTACCTTCGAGGAAGCGCCAGGCTCCTTAAACTGGAAAGGTCCATGCAGTATCACCCCGGGTGTTAGGGTAATGGGTCAATTATGGCCTAAATCCTAGGACCCATGGCGTGCCACGCCGCGGGACCTCACCCACATAGAATAGAATAGGGGGAATACTTCCCTAGCCCGCATGTGCTGCAAAAAGGACTCTACCTCTACCTCAATGTCGGAATGGCAGGGAGCCTGGATACATTGCAGGGCATGCAACATAAGGAAGCCCTTGATGCCGTACTGCAAGACGATCGTGGAACAGCTAAATTCGACTGGTCGGACTTCCGCATCTGCTCTGCCTGCGGCGCGTATTCTAATAGGTGCAAGGACTCGTGCGCCGCGGTCAACGTGATTTCTAATCATGACGGACACAACACACGACGATTAAAATAATGACTCTCAACGTTTGCGGATTAAATAATAAAACGCGCAGAAGTACGCTTTTCGCCTTAATCGCACAACTAAAAATAGACATATAGCATGCCTACAAGAGGCATACTCGGTTACCACACACTAAACACGCCTTCAGACAAGAGTGGTTAACCCTAACTGGTGCCACTTCGCTCTGGAATTCCGGGGAAAGTCACTCTCGAGGGGTCCCAATTCTCTTTAGCAAACGGATACGGGTTAACACGCAGATGGACGAAAATGTTAGAATAATCGCAGCGGACTCTTCAATTTAAAGTCCCACGTAGTTAATATTTACACACCATGTTCGAGCGAAGGAAAAGCTCACACGCTCTTCCTCTATAACGACACTAACACATATGTCTCAAGTAACTGCGAAACGATAATGGCAGGAGACACTTTTTAACACGGTCGGAAATGTCGAACTAGATAGACACCACCCACAATATAGGAAATACGACGAATCCGAACGCCCTAAAAAAAAGCATTATAGCAATCTTCGACTTAAGACGAGCGTTCTGAAAGCGTCTTAGGACAATATACTCGGCCACAAGCGGGAACTCAAACGGGAATAGATCACGTATGTGTATACGTAGATCCCAAGACATAGCGCAGCGAATGCAACAAGAACGGTCGACACTGCGAACTAGACTAGAGAGAGCGTCACGATCGATCTCGCTAGAGGTACGGGAAGCGAAGCGGATTATAACGCCTAAAGACGGAAAAACACGCAGATGGAAGAAAACGGTAGAATAAGGGAGTTTAAATTGAACCATATAAAAGCGGAGTTTAAATTGAACCATATAAAAGTCCCACGTAGTTAATATACACACTATGTTCGAGCGAAGGAAAAGCTCACACGCTCTTCCTCTATAACGACACTAACACATATGTCTCAAGTAACTGCGAAACGATAATGGCAGGAGACACTTTTTAACACGGTCGGAAATGTCGAACTAGATAGACACCACCCACAATATAGGAAATACGACGAATCCGAACGCCCTAAAAAAAAGCATTATAGCAATCTTCGACTTAAGACGAGCGTTCTGAAAGCGTCTTAGGACAATATACTCGGCCACAAGCGGGAACTCAAACGGGAATAGATCACGTATGTGTATACTTAGATCCCAAGACATAGCGCAGCAAATGCAACAAGAACGGTCGATACTGCCAACTAGACTAGAGAGAGGGTCACGATCGACCTCGCGAGACGTACGGAAAGCGAAGCGGATTATAAACGCCTAAAGACGGAAATAAGAAATCACGACAAACAAATACAAAAATCAAGATCCCAAGACATAGCGCAGCAAATGCAACAAGAACGGTCGATACTGCAAACTAGACTAGAGAGAGGGTCACGATCGACCTCGCGAGACGTACGGAAAGCGAAGCGGATTATAAACGCCTAAAGACGGAAATAAGAAATCACGACAAACAAATACAAAAATCAAGATCCCAAGACATAGCGCAGCAAATGCAACAAGAACGGTCGATACTGCAAACTAGACTAGAGAGAGGGTCACGATCGACCTCGCGAGACGTACGGAAAGCGAAGCGGATTATAAACGCCTAAAGACGGAAATACGAAATCACGACAAACAGTAGATCCCAAGACATAGCGCAGCAAATGCAACAAGAACGGTCGATACTGCCAACTAGACTAGAGAGAGGGTCACGATCGACCTCGCGAGACGTACGGAAAGCGAAGCGGATTATAAACGCCTAAAGACGGATATACGATATCACGACACACAAATCACAAATATCGCTTAAACTAAAAGCACAACGCGGATGAAATGGATTTATCCGAACGATCCACGAGTTCTTCATTCAGCGC
>NW_004191573.1:0-18204 GCF_000224145.3 Ciona intestinalis | reverse complement strand
TTTTTATAGGTTTTAACGGAGTCTAGGCCTTTTTAAAAAAAGGTGCTTCGGATCGCAAAAGTTCGGTAACCGCTTACTAACCTTACTCCGACTTGCTGCTACTCTTTCCATAATATTTTTACTGTTTATATTGATTACTATTCTGTTAAAGGTATAAAAACAATAACAAATTTGATTTTGACTTTTATTAAACATTTTTGTCGCCATTTTTACCGAGAATTGCCTTCTTCGTGGAGTAATTTTCGAGAGAAATTCTCTCATCCATTGTTACGTCACAAACACGAAAAAGATAAACATAGATCAGCTAAGAATCACTGATTATACTTTCTGCATACCACTTAAGTTTTTTCCATGATCTCCGTTCAGCTAAACTAAGATCAAGCAAAATATACCACCCTTAGTTTTTAAAATGAAAATTAAATTTTGGAACCTATAAAAACATTGTTTTTGCAGCTATCATTTTATTTCGCGTTTATTTTTGCTCACCAATTTTTCAAAAAATAATTGGGCCTTTTATAAAAACATGCAAGTGATGCAACTAATATAAGAAATGTGACTTGTAGTTTATCGGTAGTAGTAGTTTATTTTATTATTTTTGAGGGGAGCTTAAATATTTAACAAAAAAAAACATATTTTCCATAAATGTTGTGTTTGTCGCATGAAAAATATTGGTTAGCATCTTTTATTTATTATTTTAGTAAATAATTAAAATTATAAAAAATAGGAGACCCCACATTGTAACAAAAAATACTTTCGGCTTTTGTTATTCTTACAGTCATTGTGAACTGTTTGAACAACAAGTTTATACAAAAAAGTTTGTTAGCTTAAGATCAGTGGCAGACAAATTTAAAATTAATAGTTTGTGTAAGTCAATTTGATTATGTAACTCATTACTCATCTCTGTTCTTTATAACAATTTAAGATACAAATGCAAACGGTAATCAAGCTTTAAATGCTCTAGTAATGATACATCTTATGTTAATACAATCATTTTGTTTGGGAGTGTTTTAAACATTGTATGTAATTCCTTTGATGTGAGTGATGTAAACTTGAAATTTTACTTTAAAACACAAATGTAGAAACATAAGTTTTCACTTTATTCGTTTTTTTTTGGTATGACAAACATCAAATTTGTGCAAAAATGTGTTTTTTAATGAAATTTTCCAATTCCGTTTAACAATAATGAAATAAACTCAGCACCCACTAGCAGAAAACTTAGAGTTACAATTCTTATATTAGTCGCGTGTATAATGTCCTACGTTAATTGTAATTAGGTAAAATTGTTACATACAGCTGGATATTTGTCCGCAATTCAATTGCCACAACCTGGAAACCAAACAAATGTTGCAACTGGAACCACAAACCTCACGATCACTGCAACAGTAACAACTAGTCCGTCTTCATGTTCATGGTCAGGAACAGGACTAGCTTCTACAGAATTTTACTCTGCTACGTTTGGTTGTGATACAAGCACCACTTCCACACACAATATTACATGCACAGATTCAGCAGGAGTCATTAATACGACTCTTACATATCTTACTGCATTGACAAGCAACACCAACATTTCCTTAATTTGTGATTTAAGTGTTCTTAACTCCTTGTCCATGATAATTAAAGGTAAGTTTTGTTCCAAAGCTTATATTAATAAAGTAGATGAAGTAGAATTGTTGTAATTATTTATATTAAAGGTTCGGAGTCATTTTTTTATAATTTTGACATTGCTAAGTAACAAAGTCAATATTACTTAAAACGCACATAAACGAAGTGATTAATTTTCTGTGTAAAATATTATTTGTTTACTACTATGTGAGTTCATTGCATAAACTTAATGCTAAAGATTTATTTCATGCACCTATTAACATATAGAAATAAATATATATTTTAAAAATTCATCAGTGATTTGTTTGTTTTCTGTAGGGCACCATCAATAATTGTAACCTAACATTTTTAGGTGTCGTATTTTTTACTAGAGATCGGCCGATATATCAATTCACCGTATTATTGGCCGATATTTACGTTCCACCAGTAATCTGTATCGGTAAAATAGTGCCGATATTTCACCGATATATAAATAGTTTGTGCGAAGGGACGTGCGCCCTACTTGACCTCTACTTACCCTAGTTTAACGCCTACGTCCGTTGTAGTTTGACCTTTACGTGCGTTGTAGTTTAACATTTACGTGCGTGGTTGTTCAGCCTATACGTGCGTTGTAGTTTAACATTTACGTACGTTGTAGTTTAAAGGGGCATCCAACGAAAAATCAAAATTTGTGCATTGATAGATATGCTCAAATGTGATCTAAAGCTACCATCAAAGTTTTAAAACACAAAACAACTTTTAAAAAAAATGAGTTTCAAAACCGCAAATTCGACCACTGGAGTAAAAAAAAATTGGCCATGGCGCAATGCATGGGATTTCTTATTTGCTTATCTATCAAAACTGCACCAATAAACGATAAACCGCTGATAGGCCGGGTTTTCCCCATAAACGAAATATTGTATTGTGACGCCACAGTGCCCGCGAGTGACGTTTTTTACAACTTTAAAATTTGATTTTTTAAACGTTCATATCTTTTAAATTAAAAAAAAATTTCACAAACTAGCTGTTAATTTAGCACCAGTAGACATAAAACTTTATTCTTATGCAAAAAAATGGGCAACCATGAGATCCGTGGGCCGGACTCTTTAAAGAAGAAGCATTTATTATACCAAATCAGAAATAAAATTTGAATTTTCTTTGATATTTTAGAAACTAGAAACGATCAAAGTTGAGTGATTTTTTTCTTATGGGATCCCATGCATTGACGAAACAGCCGAATTTGTTTTACTTCAGCGGGTTTTTTTCACGCGATTTTTTTAGAAGGCTTATCGTTTTGGCAAACTTTGATGGTACGTTTAGGTTACATTTGAGCATATCTATCCATATACAATTTTTCATTTTTCGCTGGTATGCCCCTTTAACGTTCATGTGCATCGTAGTTTAGCATTTACGTGAGTCCTAGTTTTGTACAAAAGCATCATATTTGGTGTTACCTATTAAGAACATGCAGACTAAGCGATGACCAACCATTTTTTCTCTATAATAAATTGCAATATCTTGAATACAGGTATTAATTTTGATTAAAACTGATCATTTCATATGTTTTGCTATAGTGACAAATATCGGTAAAATATCGGTATCGGTAAAAGCTAAAAATATCAGTATCGGTGGAAAATATTGATATCGGTCGGTCTCTACTTTTTACTACAAGACTGCCATATTGTTTTAATTATTATGTCTTGTCTTTTACCATAAAGACTGAATCCTTTGAGGCCAGTGCTGCGATTCGTTGTTACTAACAACTTGTTAGTTAATTTAAATCAAAATTCCATGACTTAAAATCCCCTACAATACTGCTTAAATCGAGCCAGACTACAGGAGGTAATCCTTTAGCAGGGGGCCACCTGAAATTTTGGTTTCAAAATGTTCTATAGGCCTCACTGATACCTGCTGTCTACTTTTTTTGCGAAAAAGTCGGGCGTTCGTGCATAAAACCAATTAAATTGTCTTTGCGAGTTTGCACTCCCTAGCAATTGCAAAACTCTGCGCCAATGCCACTACAGGAACGCTAAATCTGCAAAGGAAATGCGTGAAAATTTACAAACGGACATAAATTAATTTAATATTTTATTGGATGTTTATTTTGACATCGGCAAACAGCTTAGGCGAGAAATTGGATAATTCTTGATCGTAGACAATTACAGCCCTGGAGAGTTGGAGACTAGATAAAAGTACGTCGGTAACCAGTTGCTGGTTTTCAAAATACGTCGGCAATATGCAGAGGATGCGACTCGTGGGCGGGCGTGATTTTTAATAAAAAGGCATAAATTCCTAAACTTTTTTATATTGAAATAATACAAAGTGCTCCATTACGTCTTCTGCTCCATTACGTCTTCTCTTTCACCGCAAGTCGCAACACACGTGTTCTAAATGATTTTAATTAGCGACGCTTTTCGTCCAAAAAGGAACGTATTCTCCTACGCCTTTCTGCTTGATGACTTCATAAGCTCGCGCCGCGCTTTTGGTTAAATCTCGGCGCTCGGCAAACCTGAGCTTTTACAACTTCAACACATTCCTATTGTTAACACCAAATTCACGAATTAAAATTAATCAGCGTGTGAATTGCTATTATGTCGTAATGAATTGCCAGGGCAAACAATCGCTATTATGATGCAATGAATCCACGTATGAATCCCTATTATTTCGTAACAAACCCGCTGCTTGGCCGAGGAAAACATCGTAAATATAAAGAAGCAATGCTTATGGAACAGATTTAGGTTGATTATTACGGCCTGAATCGTTTATAATGCAATGCAGGGATAAAACATTGTCTGTTTAGCTATTGCAGTAATATTGTTTGTTTAACTGAATTCTTATGCAGTAATAGAGAGAGTAAACCAAACTTGTGTTAGCAAAAAATAGTAACAGACTTTCCAGAAATATGTGTATCGTTTTCATTATGTTTTAAGTCCTAACCGGTGTTGTGAATTGCTATTATGTCGTAATGAATTGCCAGGGCAAACAATCGCTATTATGATGCAATGAATCCACGTATGAATCCCTATTATTTTGTAACAAACCCGCTGCTTGGCCGAGGAAAACATCGTAAATATAAAGAAGCAATGCTTATGGAACAGATTTAGGTTGATTATTACGGCCTGAATCGTTTATAATGCAATGCAGGGATAAAACATTGTCTGTTTAGCTATTGCAGTAATATTGTTTGTTTAACTGAATTCTTATGCAGTAATAGAGAGAGTAAACCAAACTTGTGTTAGCAAAAAATAGTAACAGACTTTCCAGAAATATGTGTATCGTTTTCATTATGTTTTAAGTCCTAACCGGTGTTGTGAATTGCTATTATGTCGTAATGAATTACTGTGGCAAGATAAACCACACTATACAACGAACGTTTGGTTAGTTAGTTAAAAAGTTCCTGTGCGGCAATAATTTGAATACGAAAATCGGTATTATGACGTAAATAATCAACGTCGTGTGGATTCCTACTATGACTTAACAAACATTCTGCTTGTCTAAGTATATCCTGCGTAAATAATGACTTTATAACGCGTAGCATAGATAAATGTTGCTACCGCGGGCGAATGCAAGTGGTGAATTAAAACTTACGGGTTGGTATACGCTCATATAACCTTTGCAACTATTAGTTAAATATTTTCTTGCGAACACCCCTGTCAGAATAATCCTAGATCCGCCTATGTATCTACATGCTGACGAAAAGATCACTTCTCTCCCGATCCTGGCTATAACACTCAGTGGTTCCCAAACTTTATCTAATCGTGTACCACTTTTTGGTTTATGCAGGGTTCTCGTACCACTTACATACTAAACTACTAAAGGCTCGTGAACAACTATTTTTATTATACCTCTTTCTTACGGCGGGAATTTGCAACACAAACTTGGCACTGCCTTTCTCACAGTTACGTGTAAAATAAATGTAGTTTGCCAACTGAACAGGGTAACAGGCTGTAATAAACAACCTAAATGTGTTCCAGAAGTAGCACTGCTGTATATTTACGATGTGTTCTTGGCCAGGCAGCATGTTTGTTATTACGAAACAGTAGGGATTCACACGTGGATTCATTGCATCATAATGGAGATTGTTTGACCTGGCAATTAATTACGACATAATAGCAATTCACATGTTGATTATTTGCGTCATAATAGTGATTGTCCTCTTGATTATTTAGCCTAAAAGTGCTTAATAACAGGTTGGATATTTGCCTTTTTACGTATGCACGTAAGTAAAGTATATAGATAGGTTTGCAAAAATACTTAGTACGTTGTTTAGAATGCGATGTCGTTTAAAATGCAATGCAGCAATAAAACATCGTCTGTTTAGCAGTAATATTGTTTGTTTAACTGAATTCTTATGCAGTAATACAGAGGGTAAACCAAACTCGTGTTAGCAACAAATAGTAACAGACTTTCCAGAAATATGCGTATCGTATTATGTCCTAAGTCTGCCTAATCGGTGTTGTAACTATAAGTGATGTAACAAAATATTGTGGCAATATGAACCACACTATACAACGAACGTTTGGTTAAAGTTAGTTAAACAGTTCCCATAGGGCAATAATTGAATAAGAAAATCGGTATTATGACGTAAATAATCAACGTGTGAATCCCTACTATGATGTAACAAACATTCTGCTTGTCTGAGTAAAACCTTGGTAAATAATGACTTTATTATGGCTTACGCGTAGCATAGATAAATGTTGCTACCGCGGCCGAATGCAAGTGGTGAATTAAAACTTACAGGTTGGTTTACGCACATATTAATACGAAGACATGCGCAACACGTGACTAAAAGTTCAAGACTGATTTAAGATCGTATTCCACTTTGGCAACTTAAAACGAACCCAGAGATACCGTTACATGTTAAGTGTGTACTGGTATGGTTGAACGAAACATCAGAACGACTAAATCAATGAAGGCCGAAGTAGTTGTCCTGAAGAATATTTTACCAAAACATACAAGGACATATTTTTTAATGCATCCGAAACAATCTTGGTCAGATTTTCTAGCGCGTAATTTGGCATTTAATCCAAGATGAAGAAGGTTCTAATGAGAGTTGACGATTCAGAATACATAATAGATAACGTTGATTCGACGAATCAATTTATCAAAATGTATACCGCTAAGTTCGGTGATAAAAAACCTCAAATTTTTTGGCGACACTGGGCACCACGAGAATGGCTTGCGCCGAATCTCGATTTCGCGACGCCGACACGTCCCTAAACTTAACAGTTATTGTTGCGACAAGAAAATGTAAATAACTTAAATTGGACTAATTGTCAGCTCAATCGCAGCTCTGTTTGAGGCTGATGAGTGCAAAATTGTATCCTGAAGCAGTTTTTAACAAAAATGTTTAAAGTTTACCTTGTAGGCTAATGTTACTTTTGATTGAAATAATAATAAATTATCTACCATTAAAACAGTTAAAAGGGGTATCATGGCATTTAAATCATTTTAATAAATTTGTTTTCAAAAAAATACTTTTATATGTTTTTTTCTAAATGGTTTGTACTTACACCAAAAAACATTGTTTTTTGCTCTGTCGTTTAAAGAAATTATATTTTGTGTGATACTGTGATGTTTTTGTCACATGGACTTTTCCAACTGAGTTATCAAGCATTTTTTCAGCTTCTAACGGCGTTATCAAAAAAACATAATACAGGTTTTGAAGATTATTTAAGAAATATGTAATAAATTGTTTCCAACTGGCTTGAATACCTGTGTTGCCAGAGAGCAACATGTGACAGTCATTCAAATAAGATAATTTGCAAATCCTAATCTTGTTCCCAAAGCAATAAGCTTTAAAACATCCTTAGACCTTTGTATCCTTACTATTACATTTTTAAATAATTATGCAAAGTTTCTCAAGTTTATGTCTGTGTTGTATCGTAGATTGTAAACTGAGCACCGGAAATCATGTTATTTTTTTTAACCACTAATCCCACTTCTTCATGTGGTTTGCTTTCATTGCAGCATGCCAACCAAACACTACAAGTGGTGTTATTGCAACCGTCAGTTCTTCACCATGTGGATTTGGATGCGCAGTTCAATATTCGTGTGAGCCTGGTCATACTGGGAACAATGTTACTGCAACATGCCAGGAGGATGCTACATTTGATAATAACCCTGTCTGTGTTCCAAGTAAGTTTGTGTTAAATAGGAATACTGTGTAATATTTTTTTAGAATTATAATAAGGTTTCTACTGTATGTACTGTTTTACTCATATAAATATACGTGAAACCATAAGCTTAAGCTTTCCACATCAATAATTTAAAGTTCTATTCTTTTTTAACCTTAACAAAGTAAGATGATATTCTTATATTAGTAACAGGTGTTATTGGCAGTTTAACTGTGTGCTGATAAGGGTGGATTAAAAAAAATGTCTAAGTTGTTAGTATGGTTATATTCATGTTAATAATTGTTCATTTCTTAACTGTACTATGTTGGTAGTGACCATAGGCGTTAAAACCCGGGGTGCCGGGGTGGCGAAATGCATATATCCACCCCGGTTTTCGTTAGGCAATGCTTGTATTTTTTCCAAGTACAGCAAAAATACACTCATATTATCAGTAAACGTAAATCAGAGCACACGTTTGCAGAGAGCGCGTTCTCTCCTGTTTCTTTTTTAGAAACGAGAGAACGCTTATGAGCACGCGTTCGCATGGAGCACGCTCTAGCCTGTTTCTTTTCAGAAAACGTGAGAATGCTTTGTGAGCACGATCTGCTCGCATTAGGAGAAAGCCACTGCTTATTGCTTTACCTATTATATGTCTCATTTACTTCAAAATTCCCACTTGCCTGTCTGCAGCGATGGTTTTTACCAAGATTAGTTTATTTCAACGTAGTAAAGTAAAGAATGACATGCCAAATATATGCGACACAACAGCAATTTAATAATACATCCATATTTTTCAATATAGTTCCAATTTACACATTTATTTTTTTCGTCATAATAGCTATTAAGAAATGTTTGGATTTTTACGTAGATTCGCTAGAAATCTGGTTAAATTCGTCGAAATAATGTTGAAACGGGAGTAAGCGAATGCCTTTTATACGATCTTATACCATGTATTGGTTACGGTTTAACTTTAGTATTACACATTACGCAGCACGTTAATCGTTTACGTCACAGTAGCGCTTGTGACGTATTAAAAGATCGTCAAACTTACAAATGCAGGCTTGCGCAATATCCTACGATTTTTTTTCCATTACAATTATGATTGTAACATCAAAGGTTGGAATTACTAATACGAAAGTCACGATAATGGATTGCATCACAATGCTATTTGTGGCGTAATGTATCACCCTAAGTTGGTATTTCTTAACATCTGACCTTACGGTAATGGATGACATCACAATACACCTTGTGATGTAACAGTTACGTTGGTGGGCGCATGTTTAATTATCAGTAACATAAATCTAGCCAGAAGTTAAAGCGTAACCACTGGAAATTCAATCGTCGACCATATTCGCGATGGTTTATTTTATAAACTATGCAAATTGCATGCGCTTGTTTACGTAATGCCTTCGTACGGGCCATCGCAGGCTCGCGTCAGTAAAAATACGGTTTCTAGAAAGTTACGTATGGTATGACGTAATAACCTAAAACCTAACTGCAATCTTGCCACCCCGGTTTTCGTCTTGAGGCAAGATTACAAATTTCACTTATGATATAACATGAAATTTAGTCATTAGTGAGTCGACCTAATGTATATTAAAACAAATGTTATTTCGTATGTGGCTCTGACCAACAGTAAGTGAGTGTAGCAGATAAAGGGTTTGAATCAATTTGAACTCTACGTAATAATAGTTTGTGATAGCATTACACGGGTTACGATGGCCGATGGGTAATAGAAAAAAAGTTTAAGAACCAATGCTTTAAGTTTTTATTAAACAATAAAATCAACCAAAATACACTAATTAATAGGTTATTTAAAGATATTATTTCCATCATTAAATATATTTATCATGGTCCCAGTCACATGTTCAAATTCTGATCTTCTGTGCTCAAACCCTCAGTATTGTTTTAATGAAACTGGTTCAACTAATGCTGGCGCCAATGTTACAACCCAATGCAATACTGGTTATAGTGGTTCTGTGTCTGCTACGTGTGGTAATGATGGTAGTTGGACAATAACAGCTCAATCTCCATGTCCAGGTTTGATGAGTCATATATATTGTGCTGACTCACTCATCAGATGGACGATTGATAAATTCTGTTTTACACAGCTTTGTGCCCTGTGTCAGATATTACATCCTCACCAGGAAGGTGTACAACTGCTACTGGTGATATATTAGAAGGCCAAAGCATAACTGTCACTTGTTGCGATAGTTATAAAGGAGCTAGCACAATGGCTATCTGTACTTCAGACAGAAGTTGGTCTAACCTTCCAACATGTACAAAACCAGGTATAGATGCAAGCAGGTTGATTTTAATTGAGTTGAGATAATATGCATGCCCAAAATACTTATCCTAATAATTTATGCATTACTTGCAACAGCAATCAGTACAGAATTAGATAAGTATAAAACCAGTGATACAGCATTAAACTTTGACACATAGTCCAGATTTTATTTGCAGCCGGCATCAGCCACCTGTTACATATTAATGCACAATCATGTTGATGCAGTGATTTCTATTAACATTCATTTGGCCAAGAGTAAATACTTCGTCCTTTAAATGACCTGAAATAACTCTTGTTTGCCAGGGCTACTGAATTATTGTAAATAATTGATTTATTTTAAACACATTTTCAGTTACTTGTTCATTGTCAAATTTGTCATCTATCTCAAACAATGTTCTGCAGTCAAATAATTCCACTCTAAGTGTAAATGAAACAAAGATAATCAGTTGTGCAGCAGAATACTCTGGGAGTGGTGCAACAGCATCTTGTAGTGATAATGGAACGTTAACTCTCACTGATACAAATTGCACCAAAACACCAACACCAGGTTAATACAGCCAGTCACACAGTATAGGCATGATAACAAGCTTAAGTTTGCATGTAAAGGTTGCTAGTATAACAAGCACAGAGCAAGTTAGTTGGTGAGCACATGGAATGACATAATACAGCATGCCACACTTACACACTTGCCTAATTTATAATTCATTGCATGTAGTTTTAATTCTAATTTTGATTGCGTATATTAAATAATGGTGGTCATTTGTATGGTAGTTGGTTTATACAATAGTTTAATTTTGGTGTTTCTGAATCTTTTATTATGAAATGTCTTAAGTGTTGATCATGCTGTTAGTATTGTGCACGTAAGCTGCTTGAAATCTTGTTGTACTAATTGATTCAGTAGAGAGTAAAGCACTTGCGTTGTATTGTTGTAATTCTTCCTTGTAACAAAGGTGCAAAAATTGCAGTAAAATTAGTGGTAGTCTGTTTATGTAAGAATATTCTGTTGTCTTTCATGGATTCCTTTTTCTCAAAGCTGATACAACAGCAATGACCACTGATGAAAGTGTAACGAGCACCGCAAGCACCACAAGCACCATTCGAAACGATTCAAATGGCGGTATAACTTTGCTCTTCCAAACCACTAATGTTTGAAACATGTGGCATTCACTGCATGTCTTGAGTGCAGCAGTAGAAACTTTCTAAATAATCTCTTGAATTCAATGTTGTTCTTTCTTTACTGAATCAAATCATCTGTTTTTTTATTAAAATACGTAACTGGTTGCTGTAGCTCTAATACCTTCGCACATGATTTTGCTTGAGTTGGGTTGAATTGTTTAGATTATACCTAATAAGGTTTGTTTTTCAGGTCCGACACCATCAACATTAAGTACAGGAGCAATAATTGGCATTGTTATTGGATGCTTAGTTGCCGCTGCACTCATCACATTTGTCCTGATTGCTATCTTTTGTACGGAGATCTGCTGTTGTACTTTTTCAATACTTTGCTTGTCTTGGGGAACAAAAAGTAAGTAGTGTTTATCACAATATGCCATATTTGTTATTAATATTTAAAACAAACACAGACTGATGATCGAAAGTGGAATTGGCGGTTCTTCAGCTTGTGTTATTAAACAATTTCACTTTTACTTGTGATATATATTATATACCTTTTAGCTTTGTTAATTTTCCTTGAAGCTCTGAAACTGTTGCATGTTTCCTTTCGCGCTGATTTCGATTTTGAACTGCATGCAAGCATGCATGTTCCAATAATAGCATGCAACATGAACAAATTTAAATATTTCCAATGCACATACAGTGTCCACGGGAAAAGTCACGCCTGATTTGGGACAAAATCATATCCAATATAGCTCATAGCAAGGTGTGTATGTTAAACACATGAGCTTCGTATTATTAATTATACCCAATAGTTGTTGTTTGCCTGGTAAGCTTGCTATGGTCTTGCACTGAATGCGACTTTACTTTAAATAGAGCCAGATCCAGAGCCAGATATAACCATTCCAGAGTTGAAAAAGGTTGGTAGGTGATGACAAAATTAATTCAAACTAATAAATTTTAACCAGAGATGGGACAGTAATTAAACAATCAGTGTTATTGTAGTGGGTAATCTTTCTGTGTTCATGTTGTGATCAAGATGAAGTTACAACTAACACAGTTTGTTTTTACTAATGTTTGATAGTCTGGTGCATTCAATGTAGTGCTATGTATTGAATGTGATCATTTTATAGAATACACAGCCGGACGGTCCTAATGGCGAGGGTGTTGAACCTTGAAAATTATGCAAGAAGTTTGTTTAGTTTCAAATTCGTAGCAGTTTCTTTGGTTTATAATTTTGATTTGAATATTCTTCGCATGTTCCAGGTTTTAATTTTATCTGTTTGTTTGTTCGTGTTTTAAATTGTTTGTATAAATTGAGTCTTTAAGACAACTATTTTATTTTAATTAAAGTTTGAGAAACATATTCAATATTCTGTGTAGCTCAGTTAACTTCTTATGTACATATGGTTCATTAAACAATGTAATTGTATTATTACTGATTTTGTATTTGTTCCTAGTAGATGTTTGCATGATTTTATTGTACTAGAAACACCAACAATAGTAAAGCATGTTATATATTTAAAATAATATAAACCCCCCAAATAATTATATTTATATTTACTGTACCTTGCACGCCTATCTTTATAAATGTGTAAACAAGAAAAAATTCATCAAATACCTTAATAATTATGCAAATTAACCTTGTTTCGTCACATTTACAATAAGTTTTTTTTTTAAATTGTGGACAACTGTGAATTGTATCAAGTCAGACAATCGGTTCAAGTTACATTTAGATAATCATTGACTAAGTTCCCGTGCCTTGTTTACAATCCACACACAGTGACGGTAAATTCAAGGAACTAATGACGTCATGCGTCGGTTGGTTCCTCTTTCTGAAGCAGAAGTCCTTGTAATGTAGCGACAACAATACATTTGTACGTGATGATGGTACAATTCTGTAATTTGCGTTGTGGATTTAAAATGGGTTTCCGATAAAAATGTTGCATATATACCAGGGTGGGGGAAGATGGGACACCCTTAGCTCATAATATCCTGATCGTGTTTTAAACAGTTAACAACGTCTATGAGAGTCGTGAGAATATGGTTTGGTAATTATTTAAGTTTTCTTTGTTTACTACCAATTGTGACGAGAAAATAGAATAATAGTGTCTCCCCCCACCCTACTATATGAATATAAAATATAAACCACGGTGTAAACAACGTGTGAGTTGTTGGCATGCTGAGGTTATTTAAATAATTCATGATTTACCAAGCAGTTTGTTCTAAAGTGAACATAACCCCCCGGTTGTACCGCAGGTTGAACCGTATAGTGTTGTATTGAAACCAGACTTCAGCGTTATATACCGATCTAAATATAACCGCACATACCGCAGGGCAAAGGACTATTTCCTCGTACAAGGTACGACTGCGCGTTAAATTAATGCAAACACTAACAGGAAGTATCTGTTACTAGTGATGGCAACGTAATACCATCTACTGCTGGATAAACAAATACAAACATTAACATATCAATAGATAAGCGTTGCGTTTTAATGTTCATGGCCTTATATCAACAAAGGGGTGATTTTACCATTTCCAAATAAAGTGAAAGTAGTTCGGTTACTATAGCAACTGGTATCGTTACACTCCTCCGTGTTTAGCGATCTTATATTTGTGTGAAAACAACGCTCTTGGAACAATAGTAAGAAATGAAAATTGACTCCATCGTTCTTACGGGTGAACAGTACACAAACAATGTTTATTGTTACGTCATACTGAAGCCGTCTCAAGTTAACGTTCACTGGAAATTCCAGAACCAACAATGCGAGACAACTGACGCGGTGTTTGAACCTAATGTCATAGCAGCGAGGCCACGTGATGATAAAACGAGAAGGCACGCCCTTCGATCTGGCAATTCACAACCGTTGACCCTATGTCGCCATCTATTTGTAGCAACTCGTGCGCTACAGTGGTTTCGGTCGAATCGCAATGTATTTAAACAGTAGTACCGCCACACCCACAATCAAGTTACGTATTGTTTGGAGCCTCTCATTAGCGATATTGGTAATTGTAAAAAGGAACGACTGTAAGAAATATGCTTAACAGTATTCGACAAGCCGATGTGTTCTCCAATTTCGCACGCAGAAATCAGAAACTACCCTCCAAAATACACCCAAGATATCATTGGCAACTCCGCACTTAATGCTTTAATCACTAAATATGAAAAGTCGAACATTGCGCTAAGCTGTGGGATGTTGTATAGTAGGACAGGAAGAGATGGGACACTTTTAGAACAAAATATCCAAATATTCTGACCGTGTTTTGAACAATAAACAATGGTTCATGGGAGTAGTGAGGATGCGGCTTCATAATTCTTTGAATGTTCCTTGTTTACTGCCAAATGTTACGAGAAAATAGAATGAAAAGGTGTCCCATCTTTCCCCACCCTACTATACGTTGCGAGAGGAAAAAGGAGGTATTCTCGTTCAACTCGGGTCTCTATTAAAAGGATGGAGCATTTGGCCATCACCCGATATCAATTGGGTTCATTCTCATGGTTTTTGTTCTCGACAAACAGTGATATTTTTAATTTCTTCAATAAAAACTGTAATAAAAAATTAATACGTCTTTACGTTCATAGTGTCCACAGGTAATATTGACGATGTTTAATTTAAGGTTTTACGATTGAGTTTCACAGAGTGACCAACCGTGTTTCCGGAGAACGTTTTGGTATCTGGTATATTCATTCCGATTGATATATTTGTACTTGGCGCTACTGCGCATGCGCCAAGAAGCTACTGCGACAACCCGGTCCAAATGTATTACGACCCTCTGTTGAAAATGTTCCAGACACAACGTTTACAATTAAGTTGAAACTTCAGTTTTCGATTTATAGTCAGCAGAACTAAGTTGAGTACGTTATTTGCAGCCTAGAATAAGCAAGTACTTCTACTAACAAACTTATTTTAGATTAATTTAGTAAGCATATTTCATTTAATTTACTAACAATTTTCTTAAACAGGATGGCTTACATATTTATCATACTTTTCTCTTAGTTCATCAAAAGTAATATCAATGCTAAATGCGAACTATATCTTCTTTGTCTTTGCTTTACAAAATAGAACAATACTAACAGAGACAAGTGCAACAATGAAGTTTTTAGGGGTTTATATCATTACTGGTAGTCATCAGCACAGCATGACGTCTGACGAAATTAGACAGCGACGCCAGGAGTAGCCTACAAACGGTAGAAATGCATAGCCTATGTGCAGTAACGTCTTTTCGCATGCGCAATAGCGCCCGGTACGAATATATCAGTCGGAACAAGCATATTACGACAGCCGAATAACGTGGATAAGACTGCGGTGTTGTTTTTGGACTGTTAATATTGTTTATGTTTCTTTGCGATAAGATTTCGTAAAAATTTTATTCCGCGGAAAGTTAAAACTTAACAGCGAGTTATGCGTAATTGCAACAACTTTAGGTTAGAGCCTTAGATTTCTTTCTATGCGTTGTGCGATTGGGACAGGTCTGTAAAACGTCAAACCAACAGTACTGACAACGATGTCCGCAAACTATTTGTAGAGTCAGTTAGATAGGGTTCGCATGACTATTTTAATCATAACAAGAGATCATAGAACTAGTGCATGAGCACGGTATAAACTAATTGGCATAGTTTTATTACAATTACAACGGTCGACCAAGCTCGATCGAAAAACAACCCAAAAGTAACCAACAAAGTGGGTTTCAGTTGCCACTGGTGACTGTGGAGCAGTAGGTAGAATGCATTTATTCCTGTATTATAACACATAACATTTAAGACGTATACACATTGAAGGTTTGGTAAAGAATATGTATAAATACGCTTTGTACAACTCTTGTACGATGTGTTGACTTGTAAACTTAGACTAGCTAACCTTGTCGTCTCTTAAAGACGTTTGTTTGTGTGAATTTATATAAACCATAATCACGCAGTAACAGGGGTTCTTAAACTTTTTGAAAGACGCCCCCCAAGGAAGGACCTTATAACCCCCCCCCCCCCCGTCTTGTTAAATTATTACATAGGTGTTCAATTAATTTCTGCCATGATCCACCACATCTAAATCGGACAACATAGTTATCCAAAATCTAAAAATTATAATGATATATTATGATGTGATTTCAGTCAAAAAATTAAAAAGACTTCTGAATTAAAAATTAAATAAGTGTGAAAAAAATCGCCTAAAAACAACAACAACAACACCAAGAACAACTGTTCGATGAAAAAGGATCCATATAACCACTAACGTGCTCAATGACAAACAGTTAAGGGAGTTCCCTGTAACGAAAAAGTAAACAGGCAAACAGATTGCTCAGACCAAAGTTAGTATAGAAGTTGGAAACGGATTGAAAAACAACGAGTCTTTATCCATTGTCTCGCGTCTATGACGTCATAGTCGCCACCAACGGAGCCCACGGTAAGCTTTTAATCATTGATGGGTGCTGTTTTTCGTTTAAATATTGCGATTTTTTAAAAACTAAGCACATCTGCGCGTAAAAATGGCTTTCTACTAATGTTATATGTTATCACAATAATAAACCTCACATAAATAATCAACTTTTATTGAACACTCAATCGATTAAAGAGTAAAAAAACAGAAAATATTAAGTATACTAACCAAAACATAAAAGAACATGTTTAAAATATAAAAAGGGTCTTCATGAAATCGGAAAATGCGAACACCTTATCTGCTAGTACTTAAGCAGTTTGAGCTGCATGTCCGCTCATGTTGGATTATAAATGTAGTAAAGAATGGCTCTGTAGATTCGTAGGTATGATCATATACTATTATGTTAACTAAGCTGTACCCTGTTAAACCACACTGTACTCCGAAAACCAGTCAAAATACTGATTTACTCCACATTAATTCCTAGATTTAATATTATATAACACGATTTATATTAGAAGTTATATCTTAAATGTTAAAACAATCGCTATACGTGTTTTCTAGCTTTGTATTGCTTACAAGAACTAAATGAACACATGCCGACCATGCATTTGTATAGGCGACTCACGCTCTGTGGGCTCCGTAATGGCGGACACGAGCGCCGTTTCCTAACTTGATCTATACTAACTTTGTATATGACCAATGCCGTGCTCAATAACAAACGGTTAAGGGAGTTTCCCTATGGAGAAAGAAGTAAACAGGCAAACAGAATGCTCAGATATTTGATTGTAATCGTTAAGACTGACGGGTCGTATATAGTTTATAATCAGGTGATTTATTCTACCTTCATAAGTCGTTGCTGAAAAGATTTCTATCAAGCATTAATCATAAGTCTCATTGTGAGTTTGCAAGGTTTCTAAAAAACATTTGCCATTTTTAATTTCAAGGTGTAAATGTAATAAAAGCAGGGAAGTAATGCAGTTTTGTGTGGGTGCAAATGCTAAAATATCAACCAGCAAATATGTATAAATATAATCTGTATTTCATCTTGTAGTGTTTAAACATCAATGTAATGCATCCGTTGTTTAAGTGACACCATAAGAAAATACCAATACAAATAAAACTCTTTGTTTACCAGTATGTAGCCTACTATATTAACAATTAATGTATGGGATCTTAACTGCATTAGATTTTAGATAATATTTTGGAAGGTAAAAAATAAAAATACTACTTGTACTTGTACAAATGCTGGCACTAAAATTGGTAACTCAAATTTAATTCAAATAACTTCAAGTGGTTGTACAAGAGGCCTGCCAATGCTGCTTTTAATTGTGTTGCTGCTACCTTACAGTGGTAAGATAAGATTGAAAATATAGTCATATAATATGCAATATATTCAGTAACCATATAGCTAAGTTTTTCAAACAAGGCAGTTTTAAGTTTTTCTTATGGCATTTGCCATGATATATTTACTGTTATTGGTATTAATAGATAGGAAACTTTTATCAAAAGTGGTGAAAAGTCAGTAGGACCACATGCCTTGAAAGTTTTGTACCATGTATGCTAGGCTGTCCTTTTCTAAAAATGATTTCAGCTATAACACATTTTATAGTGTTTGTGTAGACAATATATCTTTTGCGTTATCATTTAAATTCATCTTTCTTTAAGTTGTTAGTTTCAGTATTAAGCAAAAACCATAAGAAATCATATATACATAAATCTACCAGTTTTTGCATTA
>NW_004191572.1:0-18256 GCF_000224145.3 Ciona intestinalis | reverse complement strand
GCAGTATAAATAGTTTATATTTATATAGATGACCGTGTCACATGCACTTTAAGTTGCAAATTACATCTTACCCCTTGTAGATGCAAAGACCAAGGTATCTGTTTACTTTGTCTTGATGAATTTCGTCCGTTTTACTGTGTATACAAGAAACTTTAAACAACTAAATAACTTCTGAAATACACATCATGCTTAATTACCTACATTTCCTGAAACAGTAACTTGTCATCCTGTCTACGCTGTTAAAACGCAATCACATTAACTCACTACGAAACTATTTTAAGACTGATTCTAAAACCGAAAACATGCGGCAGTAATTTGTAATCTGCGCTTTTCCTGTGCCGCAATCTTTAAAGAGAGCCGAATTTTAAAAAATTGCAGACACGAAGTTTTTCTGCTAAAAGATAAATCCCCACTTATGGGTTTTACTCAATCTGTGCTGAGGTAATCAGCTACAATAAATGTAAGTACCCAAATGTAATAAGAAATAACACGCGAACTTAATAAGTTGCATTTTAATTGGAACACTCCCTATAGCAGCAAACATGCACGAACAGTGCACTACTTTGTTACAATGATAATGTATTCTCGAATCGGTAAAAATTTCTACTTGCAGTTTTATAATACATTCTATGCACATATGAAGCTCTATACACATACGGTAGTTTTCAACTGCGATTCGTATAAATACATAATGTGTATCGCAATGCTCGGTACAAATGTTAAGTTTATACTAATGGTGTTATTTCTATATTTTAGTACAATATTAGATATTTATCTGGACCAAAAAACAACCAAACAGCGACGCAGATATACAGCAAAACTGCCCTAAACAGTCTTCTGGCAAACGTTGCACATACATGCACTCACGGTCTTCACAACAGGTATGACAGATTAATGTGTATTTTACAAAATCGATTTTTTTCTTGAATATAGGAATCGTGCTATACGTTAGGCAGGAGTACAGGAGTACCGGGGTACCACCATAGGTTATAAGTTGTTTTGATCTCCAATGTCCAATCGTTTAAATTCGCTTTCTGTCTCTAATCTTGGCTTGCTGATGTTGGTTCATCATCTTGGTTATTCTTTTGCCGTTCTTAAAATTTTGTAGGTTTTATATATGCTTTAAGGTTGAATACAATTAGAATAACTCTTAAAAACGCTTACTGGTTTCTTTTTCATCATCAGCTGAAGCTTTTCTTTTCAATTTATTGCTACCCATGCCAGCACCGCCAGTCGAGGTGTCAGCATCGTCAGTTGAAATGCCTTGATTTGTGTAATTCTGTAATTAGAGAATGGAGAGTAGCCTACTTTGTTATGTAGTTGTCACTATACACATTTGTATAATGTAGCAAATTTGCATACCTTACGCTTAAGAAATGATTTCACATGTTCTGTTATCACATATTTGCAAGACGTTTTATTGCATTCTTCGTACCTCTTCAACGACACGTCATGGTTGCCAAAATCGATACCACTAAGTTGTACATTTGGTAACATATTTTCTATAAATTTTCTACCAGAATTCACCCTTTTTAGGATATCATTAGCAGTCCCGCGTTGTTTAGCGGATGCTACGATCCTTAACTTCTGTTTTGTCTCATTGAAATGGGCAAAAGCGTTTTCTACCTTACCCAGGGCAGGTACCACCAAAGTCTTAAGACGATTATCCCTATTAAACGCTTGACCAACACTCTCTTCCGTCAAAGTATAAAGCAGCTCCACCATTGGTCCACGGCACTCAATGTCAAAATGATAACAACGAACCTTCGGCATATTTCCGCTAAAGAGTTGGGCCACAAATGTATATGCTATATAATCTAAAGTATATTATCGCGTTCAAATGTACAGTTAACCTACTCATTAGGTATATTTAATATTACAAAGCACATTTCTTTTATGTAAAATAAAATTTCCAAGGTAAATTTTTACCAGACGAAAGTAACTCCAATTACAGACTGCCTTGAAAATACCAGCGATGCTTGGTTATATTCATTTGGTCGGAACTCCCACCAACGCAGGAAACGTTGGTGATATGCCGTTAAGGCAGTAAGCATTCTAAAACATAATACTGTTTGTATATATATATGTAAATGACAAGAATCTATGTCATTCACTGAAGTAAAATAGAAAACAAACGTCTCTACAGTAACAATATGGGACCGCAAATTAGTCATTGCATAATACCACAATGAGAAGGTTTGCGTTTTGATTATTCATAAGTAACACTTTAATAAAATCAACTAGTTTAAAAACACGGTTTCTGCCAACGCGAGTTGGCTCTGTCAGTAACCATTTCAATAAAGGTTAAAACATATAGTAGGGCGGGGAAAGAAAGGACTCGGCGTGAGACGTACCATTTAAAAAAATCTCATATAGACGAAAAAATGTTACAGTATTTTATTCTACACATTACAGTATTCTAACGGTTTAACAAGTTCCCGGCATGGATGATATAACTGTTAAATCATATTAAAACTCCCGAACTTTTGTAGTTTGAAACATCAATCCAGTATTGAGCTTAATAAAAGAGAATGAAATATTTCGTACGGTTTAATATTGCCTCGGAAAACTAGTTTCAGTACTCATTAAAACATGTTAAATAGGATGACACCACTCACTTATACGGCTTCCGGTGCTGCAGCCGCAGTGTTTGTAAGATCGCTTGATCTGCAATCGGAGGATACTGGTTTATGAGTAGGCTATATTCCAGAACCTAAAATAACAAACAATGCGCTTAACGTGGAAATTGAATCACTAAAATAACACGGTAGAGTTTTATTGGAATAATACGGAGGCGTAAATTATTCATCAAAATATAGCGGAAAAGAATGTTACTCATTTAAACAGTGAAGAGGAGTTGCAAATCTGATGCGGTTAACACACAATGGTTTGACCGTGTTTATTAAGCATACCGAATTGGAACTCTGCTATCTATAACTTGACCATATGAAAACAAACAACAGTCATAAAACAACAGTCATATAAGCATACATAAAAGCTCTTATACCTACAATGTTTAAGTAGCAGTCAACCGGACACAAAGTCCACGAGTTTATATGTACAATCCGGTCATGTGGTTTATTTTCTAACAAGTGGTGATTTCTCAATGCCTAAATAAGTAAACTTGCCATTATCAGCAAAATATTAGAAAATACTTAATTTGGCAAAATAAAATACTAAATACTGAAATAAATTGAATTGCATTTCCCAGTTATGCAAGATATAGATTTCATCTAAACAAACGTAGGAAAGTGGCTAAATTTGTTAAAAATATTCAAAACTGAATATTATTGCTGAAAGTATGTGATGCACCCTTGTATACACTTTTTCACTGGTGCACCCCTGGCATGTTTTTGGGCACCGTGCACACTGGTTGAAGAGGGCTGATTTAGACAACCCATTAGTAAAAACTTGGTTGGAGCAATTGCCGTTAAGTGTCTTGCCCAAGGATACATACGCCCACAATGGTAGCGGCGAGCCTTGAACCCAATATCCCTGGGTTAGAGGCAGGCGCGCTAATCAACTGTTCTACGACACAGGAGGTAATATTTGTACGCATATATATATGTACTGACACTTGTCCAACAGCATGAATTCGGAGAACATATAACAGTGTACATGTAAGTAAGACGTGCTATAAAAGTGCGATTAAGTTTAAACAAAGCGAACAACAGATTCACAAGTTTAGAGACGGTAAAAATCAATCAGTTTGTTAACACGGATGGGGCGGCTAACGTAGTTTCGTGCTAATTAAACCGCATTCAAGTGATAATAACAAAAACTATTGGTAGGCTATAACTCAAAGCCAAAAAGACATTTTACTCATTAAAACAGGGAATATAGGATGACACCACTCACTGGCTTCCGGTGCAGCAACCGCAGTGTTTGTAAGATCGCTTGATCTGCAATCGGAGGATACTGGTTTATGAGTAGGCTATATTCCAGAACCTAAAATAACAAACAGTGCGCTTAAGGCGGAAATTGAATCACTAAAATAACACGGTAGAGTTTTTATTAAAATAATACGAAGGCGTAAATTATTCATCAAAATAATGCGAAAAAGGATGTTCTATTCTTTGTGGGTGAGGTACTTGTCAAGGACCTGGGATTTAGGCCAGATTTGGTCCATTACCATTAATACGTTTGTGACCAGCTTGCTTGTAACGGAGTGATACTACTTTCGAAGCTTGACACTGCTATCATGTTCTAAGGCTAGACACCGTAAATACTACAACCATCATTTTGAAATTAACTACTAACAGTTTATACTAACAGATGTACAAACAAAACCTAAATACCGATTCCTATCAAGTTTAATAACTTGCTCAAGATGCCACCAAATAGGACAAGTATAACACGACTGGTAAGACCCAGGAAACTATCCGATACCATAATAAACGTGGGTGACAAAAACTACCAAAAGCATAGGCTAAGAAACGGAATTCTTTTCAACTTATTCGTTATAGCCTGCCGTGTCTAATTTAAACAAAATGAAATAAAAAAATAGTTAATTTAATTAACTAACGCTTTATCAATATATTTATAATCCAAAACTGATATTGATATGCTTTCAGGTTCATGCACAGCTTGATATTTGTTCAAGCCGCTTTCGCTAAAACATAATTGGTAAAAACGAACACGCACATTTGTCCTATATGTGCAATTAGGTTTGCGGTGACCAATTTTTAAACTAATTAAAGAAAACACGGTTGCAGTGTTTGCAGTCTGTTTAAATGTCGCATTCACAGACAAACCCGTAATGTGCATGTCACGTGTATCGGAAGGTCACGATACGACGTGGTTTAGTTTGGGATTCTGACTTGGAAGTCCTCTTAACAAACAACACACTAGTACCTTGATCAGATGGCACACAACGTTTTATTCTTAACACACACAACCTTATTCAAATAGAATGATTAACATTAATACAAACACCTTTCTAGGAAACGTACGACACATAACAATAAACTGTAAGCCATATAGCATCATGACTACTAAACTCCAATCACTTGCAATACTTTGAGTTTTGAACCAAATGGGACGACTATTTATATGCGAGATACAATGGCTAGCGCACGAAGTGTTAAACTCCATGACCGCTCGTTATCAAGCATACAATAGACGTTTCCGTACGCAAATTATCTGGGGCGTAAGTTGCTCCGATAAAACAGAAGAATTAAGGCGAGAGGCTATACAGTAAAACAAAAGGCAGACGCGTGATTAATCCGCAGGATACCACGTTAGCGGTCCAGACGAACCAATTCCCAGGATATCGCTATGATTGATACAAAGCATTTGTGACAGTGCATGATAATACACACAAGTGCATAAACTATACATATTCCACCAATAAACTCCTATATAGACTTAGAAGCTCCGAACGTATATGATACGCGGAAGCACTGGTTAATGTGCGTGGGAAAGAGTCATATATAGGGCTACACCAAATGTGACTTAGTTAAGGCATCGGTTTTGAACGTTATATGCTAATGAGGCAAATCGTTTCTCGAGTAACACAGACAATTCAACGTAGACAAAATTATAAGAAAATACAATCTCACCATTAATACATTTCAAAGATGCAGCGTATCCTTTTTTATCCCCGTCTTATGCTCAAGCAAATGCATGAAACACTTCTTGAGAAATCATCGCAGTAATAACACGTCGCATATTCTAAAAAGTAATACCAAATCATATAGAGTATCTATACAAACAGAGAACATATGTGCATGTAATACGTTTGGTGTCCAATAAAAACTGATAATATGTGCAGTTTAAGTATAATGTTGATTACAGTTTACCTTCTGTTGATGAATCATACACAAAACCGTTTCATTGAATAGATGCAACTTGATACACTTAATTACCTACTTGGTCTTTCACATTGTTTGAACTTGCATGTGCTTTATAAACCTGTAAACGAACTTACTCTAACTGCAAACAGCATTTCGATAGCTCACTTTAACCAACAACCAGTATAACTTATTTCTTCCCAAGAAAGACTTATTTCAAAACGAAACACGCAGGCAATTTGCAATCAGTGCTTCTTGCATGCCGCTAACCTTTGTTACGCGCTGTTAAATTCACAACATCGTTGGAAGAGAAAATTCGGTATGAGGGCTGTTTAATTTACATACATACACCTATCAGTCAAAACATGAAAACGGAATATTTTAACATAACCTGGGACATTTAACCAAAGCAAATTGATGTTTGCTATATAGGATGAAGTTTTTTTTGCGGATAAGTATATTATTCGTCGTTAAAATTTTTTTAACGTGAAGCACGCAGGCAATGAACAAACAACCCGGCGCATAACAAATATTAATTCAAGTCATATACATCACAGGTTACGTTGTTTATTAATTATTAAGTTCATTAAACAAACACAGCAAGCAACTTTTAAAAATTCGATTATTTATAAACAAAGCATGTTAGCTAGTACAGAATATTAAGAATATACTCCATCGATTAGCAATGCTCAATTGGACATTATACTATAAGTGCGGGTATGTACAGCGACTATATTGTTTATAGTTTTAAACTTTGATTTTCGATTGCAGAAGTATATTGATCACATCTGCAGCCTACAGAAATCAAATATGTAGATATAATGTCTGTACCACTACAGTTATCACACATTTATACATGGTAAATATATACCGTGGTGACTATATTTTAAACAATTTACATTAGTGCTAGAAAGCTACTGTGGTAGCTCTCTTGCACATTTCCAATACGTAAGCATCTCTTCAAACCATGCTTGGCCAGCTCCCTGACTTGGGCCGGTGTAACCTCTCTTACTCTCTGGCAGAGAATGTGCAATTCGCATACCAGGCGTGTGCAATCATCGGAGCGCAACTCTCCCAGTTTATCCAGCGCCTCGTTTACCGTTTCAACCAAAGCTTCGTGACTGCTAGTGTCGCTGTCTGTCATTGTTTCTTGAGTCTGTTTTATAAGCGGTAGAATATCTTCAAGTCCTAAAATATTTGTTGGTAAGAGACTCACGAACACTGTTGGGCGTTCTAGAGAGAGAGAGAGAGAGAGAGAGAGAGAGAGAGAGAGAGAGAATGCGTAACCGCGGTAGGCTGTGTTTAGCCTTAAAAAGGGAATTTCATACTCTTAAACTTTTTTCATTATTGTGCTGGGACACTTAGGCTCATATTGCCCAAAATTTCAAAACTCAAATCATACAGTACTGTGGGTAAGATGGGATACCTGTGGCACACCCTGTGTCCCATTTCACTCCATCCTATACATATTTGGCTATCATATTAATATAACTATTTTAATGATAAGCAGCTGCAAAACTTACCTTTGTTAATATCAGCAGTTGTCTTGATTTTTTTGATTTTAATCCCTTCTTCTTGTCGTATGATGTGGTGTTTACCATGCGATTCTGCGTTTTAAGAAGAGTATAGTAAAGTATAGTAGGATGGGGTAAGATGCGACACTTTTTCATTCTATTTTCTGGTCCCATCTGGTAGTAATTAAACAAAGAACATTCAAAGAATTACAAATTGGTTTCTTTACGACTCCCATAGACCGTTTGTAAAAGCGGCAGTTAAGAATATTACATTGTTAATACTGTTTTAGTGTTCCCTTCCAGTTTACGGCAAGACGCTTAACAATTCAAAAGACTATTTACTGTGTAGGTTTTAGGGTGCAAATTATTGTCACAATAAAAATTCAAACCTGTTGAAACGTCAGAGGTTTTGAAGGAAGGCGGATTCAAAAAGGAGATTGGGATTGTTGGTTTGGACAGTGCACGGTTTGACGCACTGACTTCGAGCTTGGATGAAACTTCCGCGATGCTCTTCCACACATTTCTTGCCACTTTGTCAAAATGTTGCTGTAGGTCATCACGAACCTGTTTAATTGGTGGTCGGTCTTCTTTGTTGTATTCCCAGCAACTATTCATCCATTTATCGAGGCAAACTAGGCTGTCGCGTTGATCTCCTACGAAGATTTTCTTATTTTCGTCAATTTTGTCGCAAGGTGGCTTGATCTTATTATTTATAATCGTACGAACCAAATTATTAATATTGTTTAACCCATGATGAAAAGGAATGTAAAGGGTAAGACATTCGTAAATTATCATTCCATAGCTGTAAACATCAGATGCTTTGGTGGCTGCGTATTGCGGTTGTTGTAGTCGCTCTGGGCGGTGTATGGCATAGTGTTTTGGCCGTCATCTGCTTCCCGGTACGCGTCGCCTGTATTGGTGTAAGTGCGTAGAGTTGCTCCACCAAAATCGGTCACTTTTGCAGTGAAGTCGTCTTTTAGCACGACGTTAGAAGGTTTTAAATCTCCGTGAACGATCTGCTGATCTTCCCCGATTCTGTGTAAGAACGCCACCCCATTCGCAACTTGAAGCAAAATTCGCACCAACAAGTCGAACGGAATTATATAATCTTCTAAGCGCACTGATTGAATGAGTTGCGATAGGTTCCCTCTCTCCATATACTCCATGATGATACCGAATGATCCGACCCAGCTTGTGATCCCATACACTTGTACAATGTTTGCGTGATGAGCTAGTAGAATTATACCCGCTTCACGTATGAAACTGAAATGTAAAATATATAGCTTACGACGTGGCTATAAAGTAGTTATAACGCGCCTGTCTCTAGGCCAGAGATAACTGTGGTTCAAAGCCAACGTTTCTAACATTGCTTTTGTCAGCCATACATTAAAAGATAGATCAATAAATAAAATCCAAAAAATATTTACCCACAAAGCTATATGTGAAAACTCTTAATCCTACACAAGGTGTATATGAAACCCGTGTTATAATTACTGTCGTTACGAGCTAGAAAAACAAGACACACTCATTCATTCTCGGTATAATAACTTTTTAGTGTTGCCGATTACCGTCAAAAAGGTGCCAATCAGCATGCGCAACATATTATGTATACCGTTTGGAAGTCCGAAAATCTTAAAAGCGATAAAACAAATTCGTCTAAGGTTAATAATATTACTTATTGTACTGACATTTTTTCTACCTTACAAGCGGTATAGGTATTTGGTGTTCCTATACATTTTACTGCGCAGCGGCCAATTTGTTCACAGTAGCCCAAAAGAACAACTCCGAAACCACCATGACCAATAACAGCGGTCTCGTCTTTTGTCGTTTTGATTTCAGTTGGATTTCTCCAAATAGGTAGGTCGAGTTTCTAGAAAGCCAGTAAAAAATGATATTGCTTTTATATGGTGAAAAGTATAGAAAAGTCATATAGTACGGGGTAAGACGGAAATTGGGGTAAGACGGGAAGTGGGGTAAGACGGAACTAAAATCTCCTTTTACGCGCGGGTACCTATTTATTGATAGATGAAAAAATGTTACAGTATTATTGGAAAGTATTCTCACGGTCCAACAAAATGCGCGGCAAAGATGTTAAGTATTAAAGTTTGTTGTTGAATGAATACAATCAATACAACATTTTTTGGCTGAAAGAAGGCATAATAATAAAATGTTCATTTTGAGAGCTCGCTGAACTCTATTAAAACTGCCGAAATTTTGTATAGTAGGGTGGGGAAAAATGGGACACTTTGTCGTGAGAGACTTTTTTAAATTTTCTTTTTACACCCCATTTAACGATAATCAGGAAAATATTGTTACAGAACTATTCAACAGTATTATCACGACTTATAAAACGCGCATTAAAGCCGATTACGGTTGTTAAATGTTAAAAAATATGATAAATAGAAACTGTTTTTTTTTAACGGGTAAAAAATGCGAAATTTTGAAGTGCTAATTTGACTGCTCGCTAAAACATAGTAAAGTCGATGAAAAAAAACTTGAGTTATGAAGGAAAATAGGCATGTGTCAATATGACTTTAATTTGGGATAGAAACAACAAAAAATCGCTTTGAAGTTATATATATGAAGTTTACAAGGCAAAGAAACTAGCACAGCCTGTTAATTTCGGTAAGGTGTCCCATCTTCCCCCACATTGGAGTTTTGTATGTTTTTATTGCCAAACGTGGAAAGGGTCTGTTTTAATTATACCTTAGGGGTGATTCAAACATAAAATACTGATATGATAACAAGATAATGCATGGAAAATATAGTCAAAAAAATAAAAATGATTTTAAACTGTCTCGTCTTACCCTGCGACGCGTGTGCGTTTTTACGGCCGACACTAGCTACACTACTCCCGGCATCCCAGGCTTGATTTTCGAGGAGATACACGACCTTTCTCATCCTTCCGTCCGAACGACAAAGAAGCTTCTGAGCACCGATAAATTTGTTTGGCACGGTTTGCGCAAATAGATGCTTCATTGGGGATTGTACGATTCTGGGGGTGAGGGAGTGTGTGGCGGCCCGTCACGAGTGCCTTTTTCCTACCGTTATCTGCCGTATAAATATCGCGTCTCGTGTTCATTCGCCCTCCTAGTTTACTGCTCGCAATAAAACATGTTGCAACCGCTACAATAGTATACTAATTTGCGGTATCACCCAAAAACCGTCATATATTTTGATTTTAGAAAATATATATATTTCGTCATATATTTTGATTTTAGAAAAATTGGGCAATATGTGCTTATAATGGTCTCGTCTTACCCCACTCTTTTATGGTTCTAGGCTATATCCCCCCAGGCGTTTACACACCGGCGATTTACCCCCGGCCATTCCCCCCGGCTACTTCCCAGCCATGACTATTCCCCCCCCCGCTATTTCCCCACAGTGACTATTCCCCCCCGGATGTTTACCCCCCCTTCGAGACTATCCCCCCCGGCTAATTCCCCGCCGTGACTATTCCTTCCCGGCTATTTCCCCCTCCTGACTATTTCCCCCGGATAATTTCCCACCGTGACTATTTCCCCCGGCTATATATTCTCCCGTGACTATCCCCCCCCGGCTAATTCGCCCCAGAGACTACTTCTCACCGGCTATTTCCCCCCGGCTATTTTCCCCCGGCTATTGCCCCCCGTAGTCTTGGGGGGAAATAGTCGGAGGGGAATAGTCATTGGGGGGAAATAGCCGGAGGGGAATAGTCATTGGGGGGAAATAGCCGGGGGGAAATAGTCGTTGGGGGGAAATAGTCATTGAGGGGAATTAGCCTGGCCGGAAATAGCCGGTTACGCTGTATTATATATACAAGAATTATTGTAAATAAAAGTTATTCTAGATCATATATGCAAGTATTTACCTGCTCCCTTTTTAGAGTTTTAAAGCTCGAAATCGCGACTCGCTGAACTTTATCAATTTCTTGTTTTGTGACTGTGTGCTCGTTGTTGTTTGTCAACAACACATGATCGAATTGCCCAAGTCCATGGTGGTGCTGATCAGCATATTCTTTTATGGCCTTGTTGAGATTTTTTTTGATTTCTCCCGACTCGTGCATCTCCATTATAGCATCCGCAGCAGTTTTTTTTAAGGCAACCACCTCGACAGTTAGACTCCCAGGAGTGAATGATTGAACAAAGGCGTTCTCCACATTGCCCAATATTCCACGGTTTACAGCTTCCGCGTACTTTTCCGGGTTCTTTGTCTGCCAAACCAAGGTCCCGCTGACACCGACGAATCCAAGATCAGTGGATACTGTAAAACTATTCGATAAACCTACAGCTTTCTCTGCTATCTTTAAACCATCCTTTACGGCATCACCACTGCATTCAAATGTGAACGAACGGGTTTTAAACTTCATATGACTTTCCGCCATCTTCATATGACTTTCCGCCATCTTCATATGACTTTCCGCCATTTCCGCGACTTTCAGCCATTTCCGCGACTTTACAGTAATATCGGGAAATTATACGTAGGTTATGCAGTATTCTAAAATAACTGGAAATGTTTTAACATTTTTATATATATATAGTAAGATGGGAGAAGATGGGAGACATTTTCACTCTTTTTCTCGCCCCGTTTGGTAGTAAACAAAGAACTATAAAACCGTATCTTCACGACTTTCATAAATCGTTGTTAATTGTTTAAAACAAGATCAGGCTATTTGGATATTTGCTAAAGGTGTCCCATCTCCCCCCGCCCTACTATAATAATATTCAGAGGACCATTCGTGCGCATTAACTGCGTATTAAGTGATTCTAACCAAATTTTGTTCTTTATGGTTACAGTCCTCGGGGTTAGTGATATTACTGAATTTATCAACACAGAAATGATCTTAGTGTTTCACAAATAGTTTGCGATAGCGGCAATAAGTCAGACAAAATAAAAAAGATCAAATGAATTCGCACCTATACATTTCATTGCCATCTTTCACTGATCTTTCAAATTTATCATTTTCTTTCATCTATCTTATTTTGCTTTTATGTGATGTACAAGCGTCGTTTTAATAAAATTACATAAAGCTGACGAACGGTAATGCATGTTTTTTGTTTAGTACCATTTTGGACGAGAAAACAGAATGAAAAGGTGTCCCATCTTGCCCCAGCCTACAAAATTACACCACCTCCACAGCAGTACAAAAGCTTACTGTCTACACAGTTTTTTTAAAAAAAGCTAACTTAAACAGAAGGTATATATGATTGAGTAAATCTATATCCTATAGGTGCTAATTGAAAACTGTGGCAATAACCGAGCAAACATTATTTCCTTACTGCAAGCCCAAGCGAACTTCATAGGGACACTTGATCATTATTCTTTTGCGATCACTTTTTAACCAGACTGAATTTACCAATTACAGATCAAACTTGTCAAACCCTGTATTTATACCTATCGTAATTTGCTTTTGAATAGAAACCGCTAAACATTTTATTTAAAGTTTCAAACAATCGTGATTCCCTAGTAGTGAAGCATCACAACACGGTAACCACGGAGCTCAACATCAAATAACGTTAGAAAACAAAGATGGTTTAAGAATACACCTTTTTGTATAGCGTTCCATTTGAATTTTAAATAAAGGCAACCATTCATGGAAGTTTGTTTTTGTGTACTGGCGTACATGTCTAAATAGGGTGTGTTACTTTGATATAGTTTGCGATAACTTAAAGCTCAGTTAAAAACTATACATCAGAAGTAGATTTACCGATACGCCGAAAGACGGCTGTATGACTGACTTTGAGTTTATTGCTTTGATTTAATTCAATATACTTTTCGACTTGTTCGTTATAGTGTACCTGTGACTAGACATACCTGTGAAAATTTAAAACTGCTTTTTATTATTGAATGTGTTACCTAAAATAGATGGTCCTATAGACGCTGCTGCTCTAGCGACCTATAACCCCCACAGACAAGCACACTACCATATATAGGTATAGAGTTTCTGAATTAATAATTAATTTTACAATACAACACAAACACGTCAATTTAAGGACGAAAACTACATGGCCCATTCTAATACTGAAACAGGCGTTAACTTCTATTGCGCACTATAGCTCCGTGACGAATAAAAATGAGAAAGGGGTAATAAGTGGCAAAACGATTATAGGTACCAACGCGGGATGTCACAACAGAGCAAAGCAAACTACACACAATAAAAGTAAAAGCAATTACAAATAGAACAAGCAACATAACATATGGCCACTAAACAATACGTCACACATTGCTGGCACCCTTTCACGATCATGGTCATAATCTTTGCTCACGCCGATTCGTCTTCATCTGATGTTATATAAAGTGCAGTCCTTGTTTATTAAAATACAAACAAATATAACACTACGGCCTAAAGGCATACCCAGAACTTAAAGTCATTTGCTTGCAACAATAACCAAATTATTCTTCAGGAATTTTTTAACACAATTGTTTTCAATCTATTTGCCATTTTCCAAACAGCGCCAGTGTTCAAAAATGCAAAGGCTGAATGACAATTGGAAACTTATCTAAACTAAGTGTCAGGTCTAGGCATTGCATTTATACTTCACAACTGCACATCAATTGGGCAAACAAACCGGAAGACTAATATTTTAATACTTATTGGAACCCTTTTAGTACATGCAAATATGTGGACTTCAGTTTGTGTAAGTTTAAACGGGTAATGACCCTATAATGCAAACAATGTTTTATCAAACCTTAAACTATACGTTGAAAAGCCCGCATTTACTAGAAATTTGTGCCAATAACAGGCTAAGATTAAAGGTCACTACCTCAAACTTTAAGCAGAACGCACAGTGAATATCGATTTGCATTATAAATAACCGGGATAAAGCTGTGCGCTCTTTACACCGCACGCTTTCGGTGAAACAAAAATGGCGTCGCGATTAACTGAACAAAAACGTCGTGAACCTGTATCAACCACACTAAAGATAAAGTCGAGATTCAAACTTTTCACATGCTGTATTTATACCTATATAAAACCACAACGCGGTAACCATAGCACCTCAGGAGCAAAATGTTAAAAGCTAAAAATCCCTTTTGTATATAACGTACATGTTCCAACACGATGTTTTAGTAACGCGCGACGGTTAATTAAAAAACGAACCGTAACGTTCATAGGGTAGCGTGGCAAAACAAGACTTTATTCAATTTGAATTTAAATACAAGCGAATACCCATAGAGAAAATATCTTTTGTGTACTGGTGTCGTATTATTCAAGTATGGTGTGTTACCCTGATGATTGCGTGCGAAGATCAAATCGAAAATTGAAGAAAGGTAACGCTCTTTTGCGTTTTAAAAACAATATTTTTTCAATTTGAATTACTGTGAATAAAGACGACCCATCAAATAAAAGGTTGAACAATGACTTTCGTGTGGCCTATACAGCCTTATTCACGATTTGTTGTCTTAATATCGTGCGAAGAATATTTTAAAAAGTACGGTAAAGACGAAGGAGGGTGACGTCAAAATAAAGCTATTCAATATGAATTTTATAATATTTAAACCAGTCATCACTATACCAAGTATATAGAAAACAACAAGAACAAAAATATCCTGTGCTACTAGAATTATTCAAAATAAGGTAAACATGTTTTTGAGTTTTACGCTTTAACGAACCATTATATAAAACTAAGCAAGAGTTGAAAACCATACATCAGACATTTAGCTATATAACCTGTATGAAACAAAACACCCACGTTAACCGCTGTCGCTACCCCGTCGCGTAAGGATAAATAAGCTCATTGAAGTTTTAAAACACGTAATGATACATTTATAGTTACGAAATAGTTTTGTGTAGTTTTGAAAAATTGTTACACAAATTTTACGCAAATAAAATCACATTTGCTGAGAGTAATATTTATTCTGGTAAAGTGGACTGGCATTACGTTTGTCGCTTTGATTGGCTCGCCATTATATTTATCGACTTGTTTTTGTGCAGGTAGAGTTTACCTAACGATGTTTACAAAACAACTTGCACTTTATATAAGCTCTTGCTTTCTCTTGAATATGGTGCGTTAAAGCATAACTGTACTCTGTACATCTGCCGCCCAAAGTTTACGATTAATATCTACTTGAAAGTTGTAAGAATATACACAAGCATTTATCCCTATACACTACGTGGAAACACTGTATAATGTACCGAGGGAAATTGTCGCAGTAATAAAACGTCGTATATATTCTAAAAAGTAATGCCAAATTACATATATATTATCTAAACAGAGAATATACATTTGCGTGTAATACGTTTGGTGTCAAATAAAAACTGAAAATAAAAAACTAATGTGCAGTTCAAGAATAATGTTGATTAAAGCTTACCTTCTGTTGATAAATCAGACGTAAACCCGTTTTATTGAATAGATGCAACTTGATACACTTAATTATCTGCTTGGCCTTTCACATTTTATGAACCTGCATGTGCTGCTGCATATACCTGTAAAGTTGTAAACGAACTTAATCTAACTGCAAACAGCATTTCCAGAACTCACTTTAACTAGCACATAGCATACTGGGAAATAAACTTCACTCAGTTCTTCTCAAGAAAACTTATTTTAAAACGAAACACGAGGGCAATTTGCAATCAGTGCATCTTGCTTGCCGCTAACCTTCGTTACGCGCAGTCGAGTCCGTCATTGTGGAAAGAAAAAATTCGGTATGAGGGCTATTCAACAACAATTACATACGTACACCTATCAGTCAAAAACTTGAAGATTTAATATTTTAGAACGCATTGCTGTCTATAGTTACTTTTCAGGAACTTAGAATCATATGATAGCTTTATAGGTAAGGGCGCAAATATAAAACGTTCATTATCAGTATGTTGCATGTACGATTGTCTCTTCAGCACACCGATGTTGTATAGCTCACTGATGGTGGTTGTGCAACGGGAACATGTTTCGGGGGCAGCCGTGCCTTTTCTTTTGGGGTTTCATTTGTTTGTTTCACAGTATTTGTCCGCTGTTGATGTGTCGTGTTGATTCCGGTGATGTTGTCTGCATGACTTGTGCGTAGCTTACGGATTGTAAATCCCGACCTTCGAACAATTCTCTTTTGGGATGTTGGTGGGGCCTTCACTACCTCAATGATACCAGTAAGCGGTGGTGTGCTCGATCTGCTGGACGAGGCTTCACTCCAAGCCTGTTTGTAAATATTTTCGTAGTCTCTTTATTTCTTTATACTCTATCTATTGGTCTCGGGTCTATAAAGCCAGAGATATACTGACTTCCTGAGAGCACAATATCGTCCCAGTAAACAAAGAACAGATTTCAAGAAACAAGAAGCGGAACCAGTATAGTCTATAGTATACTGTCAGATAAATCTCAGCACTGTCGTTATTTTAAACGTTCGTAGCCTATACAACACCTTCAATAATAATATATACACGCACATTTCTTTCAGTCAAGTACTGTAAAACATTACAGTAGATTTAAACATTGTATTAGAACCAAACACTTTCATTCTAAATACCTTCCACTGGATTCCTGTATTGACTGAAAAAGTGAATTCAATTCCTTTCATGTCGAACCTTGGTTGCGAATGCGGGATGTCGAACTCGACTTTGGGGCTTGTGCTTCTTAAAAACGCTTCTAGTCTACGCTTGTGCATGCGCTCCGATTTAAGAACTAAAATGCGATTAGTTTCAAGTTATGTAAGAGAAACTATAGTCCGGTAACCCACCAGTGCAAGACAAATAACTTATTTTGGTCAATGACTAACTAGCAAGTAATGCTCTTGCAACAGGCTTCTTCTTTCAAAATTTAGGGCAAGTTACAGTATTTTTTACCTGGTCTTTTTCCTTCGCGCTCACTCGGTGACATTGCAGTTACAAATCCAGCCCAGAACGGCAACAGTTCGTTAAACACAGTGTGTTGTGCGTCGTCGAATAAAGTAGGAACGTGTGGTTCACGACCTTTATCACAGCAAAATGCGTCTGCGGCTCTTCGGAATCTCTCCGCCGTGCCAGTTTTTATGTCAATCTGGATAAAACGAGCCGAGTGATTTATATATTAACACTAACTTTAATTGCAATACTAATCTGAATACAAAGGCGTTCATATACCTGTAGGGTAGGTTGCATTTGCGAATCAATAAAACAATCCCGGATGCTCATAATTTTTCTCTTCAAAGTGATCAAGTCGTGATGCTCATGAAAAGAAGCGAGAAACTTTGAAACTTCGATGTAAAATCTCAAATCGTTTTGTATGAGAGGATACCCTTCTTGTACACCAAACGCCTGTAAATATGAAAATTTAATTATTTATTCTATAACGGATCATCGCGTTTGTTTTATATGTGTGTACACTTTATCTTGGCAGAAGTTAAATTTACTAAGATCGTAGCCTGTGGTAAAACAACGAGGTTCGAACCTGTAGATATTTATAAAAATGAAGCAATTCAATCGGCATTTCCCCCTCCGTCGCTTGACCAAGTGATTTAATGAACGAAACTTTATGATCTGAAGTCGGAGTTTGACGAGCCGAGTGCTTGCCCAGCGTTCTCCGGCGCTTACTGCTCGGTTTTAGCGTCAGTGTTCGCAATGCCAGCTCTGCTGTATTCATATGCTGGCCAAGATCGCTTCGTATGTCAAGTTTATACTCCTAAAAACGAATGAGTTACATACCGAAACAGTATTTGCAGAGTGGTTTAGTTTAGTAAACAGTCCACCCCAAAGTAATATATTAACGATAGTACAGGTTTTATGTTGTAAATATGGCGAAAGAATCACGCATATAGCATGCTCCACACGCATGTACTATTATGACATCACAATCCCTAAAGTTACTTCATATTGCAATAAATTCTATTATTCTCTACTATTTTACAAATTAAAACCAGTACAGTATATTGCAGTTTTAGTGTATCGTAGACGTAGAGTTTAGGGTAGGTTTTAGTATTAAGTTGTTTTTTCGTTAGAACCTTATAATGTATTAGTGAAAATTATAGCGAAAATAAACATTTTCTTTGTGTTGTGTTTTTTTA
>NW_004191571.1:7866-18332 GCF_000224145.3 Ciona intestinalis | reverse complement strand
GTTGTTATCAGTCACGCATAACAAAATGAAAAAATACAAAAAAATAATCACCTACAATTCAATAACACAGTAGGACTGCTACTATAATATGTTTTCGCATTAGGGTTGGTTTATCTGTTATCGCAGGTGGCAAGCTATATAGGTAGCGACCATAGCGAGATCACCTTCACACCAACTGAAGGAATGAATGCCTTGGAGACAGTTATTTACACTCTTGAAACTTATGACCCTTTGACAATTCGGATTGCCGTTCGTAAGTTTATTTCTGTTTATGTTTAATACTGCCACCATGGTTGGCGTATGTGTTTTTGCGCAAGGCACTTAACAGCATTTGCTTCAACCCTGTGTTCACTAATGGGTTGTACAAATTATCAGCCATACAAAACAAAATAAAAAAGTTCACCCCAGAAAAATATTAATCACCCACAAAGAAAACATATACCTCGTAACTCGTAAGATGGCACAAGGTGTACGAAACAGAACACCCCTGTTATAACAACTCTCGTTCCCGCTGTCGTTTTCCGGCCACGCGAGGATAAAGTAAGTTACGTTAATTCATTCGTTTAATACTTAGATTACTAACTTGTAAGAGGTTTTATTAATCTAACCCTAATCTAATGTTTATATAGTTGAACGATTCTTGTTTAATAAATACAGTAATGGTCTAATGCTACGAAAGTGCAACTGTTAAAAATTAAGTCCAACTAATATTGATTTTATGATATAGGCTATGTTTCTCAAAAAAACTTATTTTTGCAAAGACTGACGAAGGCATTTAGGCGAACATACCTCTAATATAATATTGGTTGTACTTGATTTTTGTCTGTTACATTTTCGAAGCACAAAATTCTTACTAGATTTCTGAACCTTTTATTTTGCAGCATTGTACTTGTTATGTGGTTACATAAGTGGAAACACCGACAATGTATTAATCATGACGGGAGAGGGCGCTGATGAGCTAGCGCAAGGATATTTGTATTTCCACAAGCAACCTACAGCAAAGGATGGGGACATAGAAAGCAGGTATATAACATACCATTATTTGTTCAGCCTTTTAAATGCGTTAGCGAAGATCATATTAAAACCACAAGGAACCGGAATGCAAAGGCACAACGACAAAAAAGAAAAAAGGTGTGACAGTACATCGGTAAGGAAGCCAGGCTGTTGAATCTAAATATAATGAAAATGGGGCGTATTTACATATTTTACGCAAAATTAATTTAGTGAACTAACTACTCTCGTGGAATGGCAGACTAAATGTTGAGCTTTAATAAAATCAAACTCAAAGTTTTCAAAGAATTACTGACATACAACACCTTGTTTAACAAAATTTTGTTTTAAGACGTCAGTTGATGCAGTTGTATCTGTATGATGTATTGCGTATAGATCGTTGTACTGCTGCACACGGATTGGAAATACGAGCCCCGTTTCTAGACCATGCATTTACTTCATATTACTTATCATTGCCAGCAGACCTGAGGGCACCTAAGGTAAATAAATACGTTCATGTTGAAACACAATACTAGTAATTGTGTTTTAATCAAAACCTCTAATGATCAAGTGTTCGGAGATTAAACCATTTCTTAGAGATCGATTTAAAGGTGTAAGTTTCTTTGGGCAAGACAGACAAATGGTCTCTTATGGGTTGTCTAAATTGGTAGCCATGTATATTATTTGAAATAGACAATCCCCTCAAAGAATTATACCCAATTCGTAAACAAGTTACATTGAATCGTTTAATCCCATTAGAAATCATTGTAAAACAATATTCATAAAAGCATACTAATTTGTGTCCTTTTAAAAAGGAAACCAGTTAACTCAAAATAAAACTATACTTCTTCAAATTTATACTTCTTTTTATATTTTATGTGTGATATTCACAATTTGTCCATACCATTACAGAACGGCATTGAAAAGCATTTGATTCGGGCCGCGTTTGAGGGAACCAACTTGATACCTGCTAATATTTTATGGAGGCAAAAAGTTGGCTTTAGTGACGGAGTAGCAACGTTAGCAAGGCCGTGGTATCATTTTTTACAAGAAGACATATCTAAACAGGTATACTCAATATGTGATATAGTAGGGTGGGAGAAGATAGGACATGTTTAGAACATAATATCACAATATTCTGATCGTGTTTTAAACAATTAGCAACGGTCTATGGGAGTCGTGAGAATACAATTTAATAATTTTTTACCCATCCTACTATACTGCAGGGTATAAAAGTAAGGGGGAGGCAAGATGGGACTGGTTTTTATTTTTTCTTTATTACGTGAGAACCAAAGCATATTTTTACAATTAAACAACCGCAACCCCGCGAATCAAAATGAGGGTTGTTAATTGTTTGGAACACAATTTGGAAATATGAGATTTAGGTGCTCACACCATCTCATCCTACAGTAATATAAGGTGTATGCACAAGTAGAACTGTTTCCGAAGCGTGTCACGTGGAGTTGGTTTAGTGCGTTAACACCATATTTATCACAGAGTCTTAAAGTTAAAAAATACCAATGTATGAAACAGAACATCAACGACCGCCTATGCTTCACCACGCGAGGATATAAGTTACATTCATACTATTATACATTCATTCATTGATAGAAGGATGTTTGTTATAATCTTCCACAACATGATTTAAATTGGGCACCCGCAGGTTAGCGACGAGTGTTTAGCCGATGCAAGCACAACGTATCCACACAATACACCAAGGTCGAAAGAAGAGTTTTACTACAGGCAGATTTTCGAGAACAAATTTGGTTCCCATTTTTCTTATCTTACGCAATATCAGCGGAAACCGAACTGGGCTTCCAAAGTTAAGAAATAACCATAGTAGACAAGATGTCGGCATTTTTATTTTCTAATTCATATAGTAGGGTGGGAAAAATAGGATAACTTTAGCACACAATATCTAAATATACTGATTGTGTTTTAAATAATTTAGAACGGTCTGTAGGAGTCGTGAAATAACAATTCTATAATGCTTTGATTTTTCTTTGTTTACTACTAAATAAAAATTGAAATACGCGTTATATTATAGGTATACAAATGTTTTTTTCCAGCTTTTAACCGATAATTTATAGTATTACGTTTTCAATTGTTCATCCCCTCAAGTTTTGCATATTAGGAAGTAAGATAACCAAGTGTTTGTTCTCTATTCTCATCCCCTTCAGTAGTAAAAATATAGAATTATATAACCATATTCTCCCGACTCTAAAAGATCGCTTCAATTGTTAAAAAAACGGTGTGAAAACGTACAATATTATGTGCTAAAGATATCCACAATACCCCAACTAATATTTGTACTGAAAATCGCATGTGCGGACACGACATTTATATATAGCCACCATATATATTATAATGCAATTCACAATACGTTTAAATACACGCAAGCATATTATAATAATATTTATTTTTTCATTTTCGTGACAGTATTAATTTTACGCTAAATTTTACACATTTGTATTCGTTTATGAGGCTTTTTTATGACTGTGTTCTTTCAACAAAATTTTAAAAATCTGAAATCTTTTATAACTAAACTATATTATTTACCCAACTGTGACATTTCTGTAATTAAAACTAACCAGCTGTGATTAATCGTTTTGCTACTCTGGCTTCTTTCGGTATAGATTAGTTCTACTTAGGCGATGCCTATTACCACGAAAAAACGAGCAAAAAGTAACCCTCTATGCTTATTGCGAGTTAAAATGCTTCGATGGTAGGAAAAGTAGAGCAGCACGAAACAAGATCTATGTATTCCACCAAATCTTACAGTCATGATCCGCACACCTATAATCTGCGTTACTTTATTTTTAATTTTGCAAAAGTGGTTTGCTGGTAGGGCAAATTGGGTTTGGGAAAACAACAAAAAATTAAAAGTGCAAATTATAACAGTCAGAAGGCTATTAAATTTAGTATTAAAAACATCAAAGAGAAAAAAACTCAAAAACAAAAACTACTGTCGTTAAAACATGTTTCACTCGGGTGACAGTATTATGACTGATCCGGGAATTTGGCAGGATTTGATTGCATCGTTTAATGTTTGTGTTAAATATACCTACAATACTTAAAGGAAAGCATCAGTTAGAGGCTACACAACGAGTACACGACAGAGGAGTGAGTAACTTTTCATCGCATCCCTTTTGAGATCATTGGTTTATAAAAACATACAGAATCCTTGAACGCCTCTTTTACCACGAATGACTGCTGTTGGATATAGAGTTATTTTTGTGCGTTTCCAAATTTCTAATTTTAGATCATGCATTGTAAATAAGAATGAAAATAGTAATGATTGATAATACATTTACATTATAATATATTTACACTTATTTATTTACATTTTCATTACAACAATTTACTTTGTTTTGACACTAATGGTATCCAGGGTTCAGAATGTATTTACACATATTTATACGCAAAACAAATCATAACAATCTACTTTGTTTTGACACAAATGGTATCCAGCGGTCAGTAAAAAAAAGTTCAAGAAACTATAAAAATGAGGGTCAAACGAAATACTTTGCACAAAGATATCTTTAAACGTGTAAACTATAAAATACAACATTTTTCCTCCAATGACAACATTTTTCCTCCAATGATGCCTATTTGAGCATAATATTTATCGTTTTCTTTCAAAACTATTGTAGAATTTTCAGTGTATTAAAGAATTGGAAAGGTCGTACCTGTTTCAACTTTTTTTTATTTTATTCATTTTTGAGCAGCAAGATGATCGGCACCCTCTAACAAATTTGCGTATCTCCGGTGAAAGTGTTACTTATTTATTTGGTTCGTATAAAATCAGGTACACACACAGTATAGCAGCAAATGCGTCCTGCCATTACAATCAAATCAATAGAATGCCAACCGTTCAATCTCGTTAACCGGCCAGCCGACACGTGGTGTTACGTGGCCGACATCGAATCCAGTAAAACACTTGTGTATTTTATCACCTCTTGTGTACCTCAAAACTATGCTGAGTTCTTTTCCTGAAATATCACACGACTCGTCGGCTATTACTGACACAAAAGATTCGTTCGCCTCAGCTACTATGTCTTGGACAATTTTAATCACTTGGCTGGCTAACCTGACAATCTCATTGGGCTGGTGTATTTGGCATTCCCAGCCGTTCGAGCAAAATGCCTTATTTAACTGTTCGTCCCCTGCATTAATGCGGAATGTCTTCGCATAGGGATGTTACTCGAGGCACAGAACACCACAGTCTTAACGATAGAAGTCATTGCTTTTCTATTTTCCGCCATTCGCCTGGCATGTCCTGCGTCCAACCTCGCAGACACATTTTGGCCAGTTTCCATGCTTTTAATAAAACATTTTGCAGCCGAAGTTGCCTCTATATGGTAACCTGCATCTCGGTGACCAACAGCCTTCTCGATAAACTTCTTAAAGTCGATGCAGGGTTTGCTCACAAAAGCAGCGTTTGAGAGATCGCCGTGCTTCAAACGCGCTTGCATCAGGATGCATATCTTGCACAAACCGCCGCCACTAGAGAGTTGAGTATAGACCAACCAGTCGGCAAACCTGAAATCTCCGAGCCATATTTTCAAAAACTTCCGACGACTCTGCCGGATGGTATCGAGAAGTGAGACATTCTTCGGACCATCGGAAGTTAGAAGTCCGTATCTCTCACCATTGGTTAACTGAGAATCGTGTTGCATTACAAATCCCAAGATCGTCTGTGTTGCTCGTTTCTTGTGTTTGTTTGGGCTCGTGAATAGCAGTACCAATATTGGGCGTAAGTGTGGTTTATTCCAAAGGTTGCAGAATTTTACTTCTAGTAGAAAAAAAAGAATCCAACCTTGCTTGTTTTGGTTCTGACATCGAAATGGTTTGCTGTATTGAAAAATAACGTGCAGGTGTTCTAATGGTTAGGTTAACTTTCCAAGAAATTCTAGTTTATGCGTACAGATTTAAAATCTAAACTGAAAGTATTTATCTTTGTAACAGCAAACTTTTGCAAATAAAATATTACGAAGTCTGCCACAAACAGTTTCAAATACAACGAAATGGATGCAGGAGAGTGACGTAACAATCATCTCGTTCTATAATAGTTTGCCACGCATGAACGGTCGCGTAACAATAGGCGACATAAATATACATATACGATTAACGGTGACTGTAAACACAATATCATCTACCTACTACTAGTGAAACTTTTTGTTCTACTTATACGATTAACGGTGACTGTAAACACAATATCATCTACCTACTACTAGTGAAACTTTTAGCATAACGCAGAAAATGCCAATTGTGATTTGACAAAATTATGCTTTTACTTGTTCTTTTATTTGGCTTTACCAAATCGAAATTGTGAATTTTATTATTTGTCTGTTTAACGGTGACTGTAAACACAATATCATCTACCTACTACTAGTGAAACTTTTTGTTCTACTTATACGATTAACGGTGACTGTAAACACAATATCCATCTACCTACTACTAGTGAAACTTTTAGCATAACGCAGAAAATGCCAATTGTGATTTGACAAAATTATGCTTTTACTTGTTCTTTTATTTGGCTTTACCAAATCGAAATTGTGAATTTTATATTAGTCCAATGGTTTACTTTTGCATCAAGTATTTTTTCTTTCTGATATTTTCGCTTCCCGTGTTAGCAGTTCCTTTTTTACATCTCAAATGCTTGTATCATCTTCTCTTCTTGCTTTCTAAGCGTCCAAGTCTCACATGCGTAAAGGGCCACACTCCAGATCAGCGCTTTGGCGAGTCGTACCTTGAGTCTTACATTCATTTCTTGACTCTCTCTATCTGCTCTCCGTTTATCTCAATCGCATCCGTTCCGTGCACTGCCATGGCTGAGGTTTTGCTTCGGTTAATCTTCAGTCTAAATTCAGCGCTAACATTCATCAAAGTCTCACCCATCACACCACATTCTTCTCTCGACTTTGCAACCATTGTTGTATCGTCAGCGTAGCGGATGTTTCATATCAACCTTCCACTAATCACTTTTCCACTTCTCTCTGTCAGTCTGTTATCTTCAAGTAGATATCTAGCTAGACCCTTTGTTGTGATACTGTCAAGTGTAGTCGCCGGCCTTGCATTGGCATCAATTTCATTTTTCACCATCTTCGAAATATCTTTAGGCGATAAATGTTCACTTGGAATTGTTACATCTTCTGGGTTTTTAAAGTTCCTCACAAAGATACCAATCTCCTAGATTGCAGTAGCCTCTGAGAATTTCAGAATAAAACCAATTTTGTAAAAAGTACACGGATGTAATGGCAACAATCTTTACTTCTTCGTGATTTAGAGAGCGTTTTTTAGTAAGGAATTAAAACTCTCAAAAAATTAGTGGTTATGCCTGTTCCATTTTCACAAAAAAATGTGCCTCCAACAGCTTCCATTTCCCTGAAGTTTCAATGCTTTCTTGTAGTTTTGAATCAAAATAGTTACAAAAGACCTTGCTCCATCTAGCTTTTTGTTCTTCTAGCTCATTAATATAATCCATTTCACTGGAAGCAAGTAGAAATCTAAATATATTATTGCAGTACACCGTAACATCATTTGCATTTTTCCTTGTCCAAAATTTTACATCATTAATAATGTGATTCCAACAGGTAAAATGGTGCCACATCGGGAATGTGTCATGTATTGATTTGCTAATAGATGCTTCTCTATCAGTCACTATGACGACTGGTGTAAGAAACGAAGCGTGTTTTGACAAAATAAGAAAAAAATCGGAATGCACGGTGTGTGATTTTACGTCGTGTAACAGAAAGGCAAGTGGCACGATCGGCTTTTCATTATAGGCTTATGTCGAAGCAATAATATACTTAAATAAAAATCTCCGATGTTAATGTTGTGTCATAAGATAAAATGACTTTTCCTTTAAATTAGATAGGGGACTTCATTTCTTGAAATATTTGTGGGAGCGCAAAGACTATGAGTAACTCTGGAGATATCCTATTAACCAACACAAAGCCGTTCAATGAGTAGGCTAATTCTTGTGCGCCATACATGTCGTCGTGCGAAATTCGGTTTCTTTTTTATCAGTCTTTATAGTATTGCGGACTTGCTCGGATGATTTTGGCATCGTAACAGAAACATGTGATCCAGGTGTATAGAGACTGATTCAGTAACCAACTTTCTATAAATTTATTTTGACTTTTTGTGTTTTAAACTTAAAATGCTCTTTATGGTTGAAGGAAACGTTCTTTTGTAACTTCTTCCCAATCCTGCTTTGCAATTCCTATGAGGTAAGTCCATAATGTTATGTCGATCACCAATGTATGGATAATGTGGAGAATAGCTTAAAACTACGTCGAAAAATATCCAGATCCATTTTTTAGCTTATCGTACCTTACAGTAACCGTAGGTAAGTGCGACGGAAATTGTCTAACCCCATTATGCCGCCACGCAATCCCATCACTTTTTCAGTGCTCACTCTCCAGGTCGTCCACGGCGTTGCAAAAAAGTAACCATGATGAATGAATAACTTGACGAATGCATGTCACTTTTATTATCTTCGCGTGACAAAATCGCGACGAATGCATGTCACTTTTATTATCTTCGCGTGACAAAATCGCGACAGTTGTTATTACTCGAAGATACCCGATTTCATACAGTTACAGTGCAGCAGTTAACGGTAAGACCCATTTATTATGTATGTCAAATAAACGATGACAGGTATAGTGCGGAGGTTTCTCGCCTGCAAGTGATAGCGATGCTAACGAAACCCATTAATCAAGGAATATAACAAAATGTACAGCGCTTTCAGCACAAAAAATAAACGAATAAATTAAACGTGGTCACCGACCTGAAATGCATCCATCTGTAGATTTGATTTCAGCTGAGCATATATTTGGACGCATTTCAATTGATGGTCTTCAATCGAGTTGGTATAGCGCGATAAAATACTAAAGAGATTGAATACGGTATATTTTTAAATTATTTTATATGCCTTTCTGGTTAATATAATTATTTATATAGTAGGGTGGGAGAAGATGGGACACCTTTTCATTCTATTTTCTCGTCCCATTTAGTAGTAAACAAAGAATAATATAATAAAACCCACGACTTCCATATATTGTTGTTAATTGTTTATAAGACACGATCAGAGAATATTTAGATATTACACTAGAAATTCAAGTGTGTTGTTAGAACACGCCGGTTTTGTCCGCGTATACAACACGCAACACGGCAGAGGCGTGTTGTTGGTATGGCGTGTTTTTCAGGCTTCAAAACAACACGCCGTTTTGTAACAACACGCCAGTTTAAAACAACACGCCTCAAAACTACACGCTTCTGTTTTTAAACAACACGCCAGTTTTTAAGAACACACCTGTTAAAATAACACGCTTTCAAATAACACGTCATTATTTATTTACATTTAAAGCGAAAAGAACAGAAAAAGGAAAGAAAATGCAATTAGTGTGATTAACTGGTCGTAAAACCATTGAAACCAAAGCGTTTCAATGTTTCCCATCAACGCAAAGAAACGCCTGATTAAAAACTCCATCCAGCATCTTATATCCAAAACAGGGAGGTTTAAGTTGGGGCATTATCAGCGGTTTCTAAAAAAAGATATAAGTGATAATACTAATATTAGGAATGATAAATATAAAAGAAAATACTAAAAATAAGTATATATCAATTAATTTTCATAACTGAAGATGGACCGATAATCGGTAAAAAAGCGCCGTTAATACACCGATATATAAATCGTTAGAGCGAAGCGATGCGCGTCCTACAATCGATCTTTACCTACGTCGTAGTTTAGCTTTTACGTGCGTAGTTAGCCGTTAATGTGCGTCCTAGTTTCGTACAAAAGCAACATATACAATGTTACTAAAATAACGCGAACTAACGTTTTTTTCCCATTCTAACTGGCTTAGTTGAACACGGGTATTAATTTTGATTAATACTGATCATTTCATATATTTCGTTATAGTGTCAAATGTCGTAGTATAACCGCGAAGCATACATCTAGGATCTAGCAAGGTCATTTAGGATTTAAGCTACTATTCCATAAAGTTTCTGGAATATCTCAGAATGACATTTTTTTATAACAATGCGATGATACTCCCTTGAGACTCAGATTTTACACTTGAGTAAATTTTTAACGATTTTCAGCGATCCAACAGTATACATGGCTATAGGCTATGAATAAACGAAATTTAAGCTAGTTGTATTGTAGGAAACAATAAAATGATACTACATGGTTACTGTAAAAATATATATAAATAAAAGGAAAACAATTAAGCAATTTATTTTACTAAGAAAACATATCAACAAAAACGTCCAACCTTTTCCATGTTGGTGCCTGGTTGGTTATAAGCTGACGAATTTTAGATTCTGTAAAGGTTGTCCCACAGTGCTAAAAAGTAAAGGCAATTGTGAATTTGGTAATAAGTGTAGCACGTTGATTGCAAATATGAACACATTATTATAAACAATCAATATACTTTTATCATTTAAAATTTCAACATACTTTATAT
>NW_004191571.1:0-7654 GCF_000224145.3 Ciona intestinalis | reverse complement strand
GAAGTTTTATTGGAGGAAACTTTCAGACTTTTCGCGCGCGTTTCAATTTTCACAACGGTTAATGTAAAAATTATTTAAAAGAGGCCAGTTATCAATAAGTTAAAATTGAAACATAAAAGCAATAGCGAAAATGGACCACATGTGGATAGTGAGTTGCATTTTAATGAAATGCATTGGTTTTTCATTAGCATTTAACATATTAAATGGTCCACAGATTTCACTAATCATGAATCATTGTGAAAATACACTCTCATAGATCCGCACTTTACTTTTGAAGTTTATCACTCGCAAAAAATGTTACCGTACGTTGTTTGCTCAATATGCTTATTTCAAGCCACTGATAAAAGTAAATAAAACGCTCATGTACTTAATTTCCATCGATTTGACAGTAGATTTAAAATAATATGCGCCTACTGTCATCACATGTACACTAAAGTGAACTCAATACGAAAACACCTGAAACTTATTTTATATTAGTGTTCTGTGTTAAAGGAGGAGTAATTAGTCAGGTTTGCATCAATTGATATTAGTGTCTAAAAAGGTTTACATTTAAAACAACACTGCAAATGGTGTGTAATTTCATTTAAAACAACACGGCAATGGTGTGGAAACAACACGACATGTGGTGTGTAATTTACCGAAAAACCCTCATTTCAACACGTTTGATAAAAGTAGCCGTGTGTTTCCTTATCAAACAGGCGTGTTGTTTTCAATATCGGCGTGTTGTTTTGCGAATTAACACGTCGGTGTGTTCTAACGACACATAAAACGTGTGAAGTCACTCAAAATTGACACACTAGCAGTGTTGTAATAACATGCCAGTGTGTTGAAACAACACATCTGAGTTTCTAGTGTATGTGCGAAAGGTGTCTGATCTTACCCCACTTTATAAACTTGAAATATTCATACAAAAACTGTACTATTAATAGATTTATAAACACTCGGGATAACTATAATAATAATTTTCCGATTAACTAAGTTGCGCCTCTGTTGGTGCCTGTTATCTACTAGCTAAGTTGGTGGTATCCTGGCCGCCAACTAAAGTTACGGCCTGGTATCATGGCCTCCATAGGCGCCGAGTACGCGGAGGCGGCGCCTACGTAAGAAATAATAGCACGGAGGCGGCCTTCGTATACGAATTAACAAAAAAATATGTAATTTTTACTAAATTTATTAATATTTTCTTATATATGTATTTTTACTAAATTTATTAATATTTTCTTATTGTTGTCATAAAAATATACCATCGCGCTAAAAAAAAACAAACAATTAGCGACGCAACAAGAAAATAACATAAGTTTAGGCATGTATTCACCGCGTGGTACTTGGTCATGCGTCGACCGCATGTGCAGATTTTGTTATATTGTTGTTACGTATGCGTAATTGTCCTATTACGTCACAACTAAACATGCAAACCAGGTTCATACCAACGTCTGACTTGAACGTATTTAATCCATCGTTATTCTAAAGGTAGTTAGATTTTCAGAAATTTCTCAGATATGCGTAAAGACACGACGAAACTACGGCCAAGCACACTGCATTCTTTTTTCCGTTCTGTTAGCAAAAATGAAGCCAGCCCGGTTCCTACGCAGCAAACTACTGGTACTGAACTAGAATTAACACAACGTGAGTCGCCATCAACATCATCAGAAATTGCGGAACCTTGTACCTTGTATGATCGACCAAATCGTCGCGGTAGAAAGTTCCAAGGAGCATGGCTTGACTTGTTTCCTTGGTTAAAATATAACCAAAATAATGACACCACGACATGTGCCGTATGTCAATGGGCTTATAATTCAGGAAGGGTGAGTCCTGCAGCAAAGGCAACATTGGAGGGAACGGGTCGCGTATGGCTTGTTGGCTTTTCGGATTGGAACAAAGGAAAAGCATCAATACGGATCCATGAGAAAAGTCAGCATCATACCGAAAGTGTGACTAACAAAATAATTTACAACAATAACTCGGAATGAAACATGAAAATTTTAAATGATACCGGCTGTGTACTTGCTAATTTCAGCAACTGCAGAATAGTTTTATTATGTAGTTGCAGATTCAAACGTGATAATTTTTAAAATAATTTTCGTATTGACATGCAACAAAGAATAAACCTATGGTAAGAAGATGTTCTGGTGAAGAAGGCGGTAATATATTCATTATTTCTCATGAAACTTGGCGGATTGGAAGATGATATCAAAAATATTTGTTTATGTGATGATAGCAGGGAAGTGGCTAATGTAGTTGCTGGATATGTAACGTCAAAATCGCCTCACTGTATCCAGTTAATGTGTTGTTTCTCCGTTTTGTGTTTCCTTTTCCGTTATGTGGCGTTTTGAGTTCTTTCACGTGTTTCTACTATTTGTTTTCCTCGCATTCCTTTCCCCGTAATTACCAATTTGTGTCACGTGAGCGGGGCTGCAGGCACACCGAGGCGCAGCCGCTTAAGAAAAGCGAGAACGTGGTCAGTTCTCTCTTGGGCTTCTTACTGTATGCAACTGTTTAGATTTCTCGGCATGCTACCTGCCTTTTAGTTGTGTCTTCAGCAAGTTTTATATGAGTTGTGTTTTGAGCAAGTTTTATACGTATACGAACTAGCTTTTATCGCCTTTAATTAAAGAGCATTTTATAATATCAATGGGATTGTGAGTAGGCCTAGCGGTAGGCCGTTAAAGCAGGGTGCCTGAACCTCCCCTAACAAAAAATTCTCGTTACAGATATGTTGCCAAGAAGCTCATTAAAAGATCTAAATGTCTTGAATGTAAGCAAGCTTTACTTGGTGATGAAAGCGATTTTCCCATACTTTGATCTTTTAAACCGGTGATGAAAGCGATTTTCCCATACTTTGATCCTTTAAACCGCGATGGTCTTACAGTTGCTTCAATTAAACTATCAACGCTAGTCTGCAGAGGATTTGCCATTCTTCATTTACTGGATGATGTAATTTTGGAGTATGTTGATGGCAATTTAACAACGCGAGAGCAGCAGAATTTGTTGTAACAAAATTTTCCAGTGACTTTGTTTGCAACGAAGATCATCGTCAATATTTTTTATAATAACAAACAAACCCTTGACACCGACTGTGTACGGAAGAACACCCTTTCAGAATTCAAAAAGAGGCAACGAACAAAATAAATGTATACCGTTTTAATGATCTAATGTTTATAAACTGATATCATTCAATATTCGAAAAAACTGATAGGATTTATATCATTCAATATTCGAAAGTTTAAGTAATAATGTTTATAAACTGATAGGATTTATATCATTCAATATTCGAAAGTTTATCATTCAATATTCGAAAGTTTAATATTCGAAAGTTTAAGTAAATACTTTTATATAAAGTATTCCATAAAGATATTACAAATGCGCTTAAACTCAAAATAGAAAAAATGTTGCAATGATAAGCTGTTAATAGGCCTTTTGCAGGATTAGATCACGTGCTTGGATACCGCATAGAAACGCCATGTTGGGACGCAAGCGGCCCAGCACCGTATTGCAATTTATAGTGTTACGAAGGAGATTAGAAGTTTTCAGTTCAAAATACTAGCGAATTGCAATTTATAGTGTTACGAAGGAGATTAGAAGTTTTCAGTTCAAAATACTAGCGATATACTAAGTCTAAAGCGTTCTGCATAGAAACGCCATGTTGGGACGCAAGCGGCCCAGCACCGTATTGCAATTTATAGTGTTACGAAGGAGATTAGAAGTTTTCAGTTCAAAATACTAGCGAATTGCAATTTATAGTGTTACGAAGGAGATTAGAAGTTTTCAGTTCAAAATACTAGCGATATACTAAGTCTTAAGCGTTCTAAAACAATTATTTGTAAAGTTTAAAAGTATCTTGAGTTAATAAAGCTTCAGCAGAAGTTGTTATTTACATAGAAGTTTTCAGTTCAAAATACTAAGTCTAAAGCGTTCTAAAACAATTATTTGTAAAGTTTAAAAGTATCTTGAGTTAATAAAGCTTCAGCAGAAGTTGTTATTTACAAGTTTGGTTTGGAAAGATTCTTCACAAATAATGATGCCATAAAATTTTATACCGGGTTCTGCTCATATAAGCATTTTCAGTTTTTTTTTTATAATTTTGCAAAGCCTTCTGCTGAAACAACCACATATTGCTATGCCACAGGTTTATTAGTAAACCGGCCAAATATCAGGGCTATGCAACTCCTAGATGAATTGTTCATGTTTTTGGTTACAATTAGGTTGGGACTTTTTCAACAAGATCTTGCACACCGTTTCAACTTGCATGTCTCAACAGTGAGCAGAAAAACAAATACCTGGGCCAACTATTTGTATTTTCTTCTTAGAATGCAACCAATTTGGCCAACTAGGGCTGATGTTAGGGCTAAGATGCCAGCTGAATTTAAAAGCCTTTACCCCACCACTCGTGTAATCCTCGATTGCACCGAAATATTTGTTGAGACACCATCATCTCTCCTTTTGCAATCACAGCTCTACTCTTCTTATAAGAGTAGCACCACAATAAAGAGCTTGGTAGGCATTGCACTACATGGTGCAACAACATTTGTATCATCCATGTTTACAGGATCAATTTCAGATAGAAAAATATACAAGATGTTCAGGTATACTAGATTTGTTGGAGAATGAGGATTCTGTGATGGCAGATAAGGGTTTAAATAAAGTTAAATATGTCGTATCTAAGTAAAGGATGTTTAACGAAATGTATCAATTCATAGAAACTTTACCAAAACAACAACAAAGCTGACTGAAAGAATAAAATTGGCGTGGTCGGTCCTAATAAGGAAAAAAAACTGGAAACTTCGGTTCAACTGGAAGATGTGAATGTAACTCAGAATCATCAGTACGGTTTACAAACTTGGATATGGTTTGCAAATTTGGATATACATCACACAAAGAGTAACAAGTTTAACAAAAAATCAAGTGAGTTTTCCGACGAAAGCAACAAGTTCAACAAAAAGCACGTTGATTTTGCAGACTGACTAAAATAAAGTTGAAATGGGTGAACATCGTCGCAAAGGTAATTAAAGTCTATAAAATTAAAAACATGATCTTCAAACAACATATCGTTTTGGCAGATGATATTGCAACACCTGAAGCAGTATTGTGAGATCAAAAATTGGTCTATACTCGACTGCAAGGAAATAGGTTGGAAAATCTTAAACATTTCGCTGTTTTTTTGGAAAAGATCCTAACAAGGATGATGCTGCTTCTGCTGTTGCTGTTATACAGGGTCACCAGAACTCAAGGAGATGCGCAAGATGCATAGTGGTCATGCTGTTATACAGGGTCACCAGAACTCAAGGAGATGCGCAAGATGCATAGTGGTCCGGAAAAATCTTTGAAAGACTAACAGCTCTTGTGAAGAGGACAGACGATCGCCCTAATGATCTGGAGCAATATGGAAGCCGCAATTGCTTCAAGTACATGGGAGAAAGAAATAGTCTTTTACATTATATTTTAAATAAACTTACTACTATATCCAGTAACCCCCGGCAGACATTGTGATGATGGTTGCCTATGTTCTCCTCCTATTATGATTAAATTAGTCCGCAGGATGGTCAGAAAGCTAAAAGGAACCGGAATGTCGGTGACACGGATTCTCTAACATCGTAGATCGTCGAGAAAGCCAACGTTTTTTCGGATTCCGGAACGTCTGTACCTCTCAAATGGAAAACCATCTACGTGACCCACAATAACAAACGACAAGTCACACTTAAATATTGCGAAACTAATTACTAAAATGCCACACCTAAACACTTAATATTTGAAATCTGTCGTGTTCACTTTTTTTCTCCTATATGTTTATTTTTGTTCTTGTTTGCAAGTTTTTTTTCATGCTCATGCCAACGAAAAAGTTTTTTTTTGTTCCTGTTAGCATGTTTTTCTTCATGCCAAGTGTTTAAAACAAGTTACCAGTTTATATTTTACTGTTCTATTTAAAAACAAATCCCAACAAAGAAAACGACAAGTCACACTTAAATATTGCGAAACTAATTACTAAAATGCCACACCTAAACACTTAATATTTGAAATCTGTCGTGTTCACTTTTTTTCTCCTATATGTTTATTTTTGTTCTTGTTAGCAAGTTTTTTTTCATGCTCATGCCAACGAAAAAAATTTTTTTGTTTCTGTTAGCATGTTTTTCTTCGTGCCAAGTGTTTATGCCAAGTGTTTAAAACAAGTTATCAGTTTATATTTTACTGTTCTATTTAAAAACAAATCCCAACAAAGTAAAAGATGCTCGGTCCTATCAATACTGTAAATCACCTCAGACTTTCCCTTCTGCCTGCTATCCGATTCTGATCTTCTTGAACTTTTTACACACACATCAACTTACCTTACTTGATCTAGTTAAGCTTAACAATATCCTCACAAATAAAACAAACAAAACGGACGAATTCCGGATACTAGAGCTCAATAAGATAAAATGTTGAACTCGCGAGAAAGCGGTGTCTGTAGACCACCAGTTATATCGAATCTTTCTGATGTAAAAGAGGCAAAATTGTATCAGGAATCTTAGTTATTTAAAGGGTTGAAGAAGCTATGCAGCAACTGAATTCTGGTAGATAACCAGAGTGAGATATGGAAAATGTTACAGCCATATTATATGTATTTTTGTCACCTACAAATTTTTGAGTTACAATTGTATGGAATTCATGTTTTCTATTAAGAATAAGTAGTTCGATCAGTATTTGAAGTAATGCCGTTTAATTGTGCCATTCCCGACTGTGGGATATGTTTTTTTTGTGGTTTACAGGCGATTTGGTCAAGAAAACAATAGAAGAACTAAACATTACACAAAACTTTTACAAATATGCTTTTGTCGAAGAGGGAGGCCAAGAAAGGAGACAATATAAAACAATTTCTTCAAAATAAGCTTAAGTTTTTATAATTCATATTTGTTGACCGTCTGCTCTTTTGTAATTTGTATGTTGCATGAAATAATGACTTGTAAAGCCAATAACCCAGTGGACAGTATGCATAAGATTACTGTTATATTAGTTATTGTACTTACAGGCTAACAATGTTGTGAAATTTTAGAAGCAATTAGGGAGATTTTTGGAAACTTGGTAAGTATAAATTGTAACAATATTGTGAAACTTTGGTAGCAGTTCGGAAGATTTTCTCAAAACCGCGCAAGTTGCCTACGGAGTGCAGCATATTGTCCAAAGAAAAATTTTAAAAAAGTACCCACACATTATGGATCTACCAATGCTTGGACAGAAGTTTCCCCTGTTCCTTTCAAGAAAGTAAATTAATTTCTTTTATTTTATGTATTGTAGTGTGGTGGTAGTTTTGCTGGCTACTTTGTTCTGCCTCTAAGCGTTTTTGTTAATTGTTTTTTTTATATAGATATCCATCGTTTTAGCTTTAGCTTAAATGTTAAATCAGTTTATACTATACTAGTATTTTCCATCACTGTACATCAATATTGGTGTTTTTTTGTATTTGATTTGTACATATAAACACAATTTTCATTGGAACTCCTGTACAGTTACTACTCCTGTACAGTTACTTTAACAATAATTTATTTTTTTGATTACGCTTGTAAATAGTTTTTCAAACAATTGCCGTTAACAATAACTTATTTTTTTAGATCACCACGCAAACAATAACTTATTTTTTTTAGATCACCACGCAAACCGAAAGCAGTTATTACGCTTGTAAATA
>NW_004191570.1:17385-18857 GCF_000224145.3 Ciona intestinalis | reverse complement strand
AACTTATATGACAACTTATCTGATTACATATTAGTGTTAAGTATTTTTGACAGATGTCAGGGAATTTTATTATTAATATATAAATAAGGATCAAAATGACATCATAATGGTAATAGTCTGGGTGTAGACACCTAACAGCAGGCCAAAAGCTATTTAAGCCTAAAACTTGGTATGCTAAAACATATGATGTCAACACCAGAGATGATACATTAGTATTTCTGTTGAGTATTTGACAGTTTGGCAATGCTAACAGTACAGGTAGAAACCCTGCAATGTAACAACATGTTAATACACCCCATACTAAACTTGAAGGTGGAGAAACCCAACGGCACCCAACGCAAGGGGTGTTTGTGGGCGTTGAACCCCGCCAAGGTTGGTAAGATGGAGGAAGAAGTACAAAAGTGGAAACGGAAGGATCCGGAAGCGATTAGGAAGTCCATGTCGAATCCTGGTAGGGTGGCTTATATTTAACATAAACTATTTTTGTACTGATTTCCTATAAGGTGTTGTAATAATAATATTTGTATGGTTGATGTGTTTTAGGGTATGCCGCTAACTGTTTTGTGAACTTTGTCCAATATATAACTCTTGTATCAACTTGTATGGTGTATAGTTATCTATTATAAAATAACACAACTCCTTGAGTGTGATAGGGAAGAATTGGCAACTTTCACACTTATAACACACCTGGCAGCAACAACATAATACATATAATGACATCACATCACCATTATATTATGACATCACAGAGGAGTTTGATCGCGAAATGGATGAATTACGAAGATCCGATGAAGAAGCGACGCGTCGTCGAATGTTAAGCATGGCTGGGCACGGGTTGTACGTACCCCACCCTGGGTACCAGTACCCTCCTGTTTGTGTGGGGTCGCCACAACATTTACACCCGGGGGGTTCAATGTCGTTACCCACCACCCCACACCACTACCCACCCCAACAGTATAGGTGGGTGTCTATAAATTATAAGCGAGCCATTTATATATTGTGTAAGTAACTACTGTACGTGTGTTGGGGAAATATTATAAATATAAGCTACCACAGTAATTTTGCTACTTTGTGGTTAAAGCTTTATGTTTATATTGCTCACTGATGGGTTGCCTGTGGTCAATAAACAATAACCGGAAAATCTATTTCACCCACATTATATGTAAAGATATGCATACGTAAGTCACATTACCACTAGCTCCACCTTGTGTTGCAGACAACCAATGACACCCGGCCACCGTGTGGCAGCAAACCACTCGTCTACGTTTCACTTTATGACGGGGAGACAACGTCAACCACGACAATTATTTGGCTGTCCCAATAATAGTTACCATATAGGTACGCATAGTAGGGTGATATTAGCACGTATATGGTACTTTGTAACATTAGAAATAACTAAAATTAGTTTGTTGGGACAATGCCCATATTCTGTTTTTGCTACCATGCATTTTATTTGTAAACTGACCCGAAAA
>NW_004191570.1:0-16627 GCF_000224145.3 Ciona intestinalis | reverse complement strand
AGGATCAAAATGACATCATAATGGTCAATAGTCTGGGTGTAGACACCTAACAGCAGGCCAAAAGCTATTTAAGCCTAAAACTTGGGATGCTAAAACATATGATGTCAACACCAGAGATGATACATTAGTATTTCTGTTGAGTATTTGACAGTTTGGCAATGCTAACAGTACAGGTAGAAACCCTGCAATGTAACAACATGTTAATACACCCCATACTAAACTTGAAGGTGGAGAAACCCAACGGCACCCAACGCAAGGGGTGTTTGTGGGCGTTGAACCCCGCCAAGGTTGGTAAGATGGAGGAAGAAGTACAAAAGTGGAAACGGAAGGATCCGGAAGCGATTAGGAAGTCCATGTCGAATCCTGGTAGGGTGGCTTATATTTAACATAAACTATTTTTGTACTGATTTCCTATAAGGTGTTGTAATAATAATATTTGTATGGTTGATGTGTTTTAGGGTATGCCGCTAACTGTTTTGTGAACTTTGTCCAATATATAACTCTTGTATCAACTTGTATGGTGTATAGTTATCTATTATAAAATAACACAACTCCTTGAGTGTGATAGGGAAGAATTGGGCAACTTTCACACTTATAACACACCTGGCAGCAACAACATAATACATATAATGACATCACATCACCATTATATTATGACATCACAGAGGAGTTTGATCGCGAAATGGATGAATTACGAAGATCCGATGAAGAAGCGACTCGTCGTCGAATGTTGAGCATGGCTGGGCACGGGTTGTCCGTACCCCACCCTGGCCTGGGTACCAGTACCCTCCTGTTTGTGTGGGGTCGCCACAACATTTACACCCGGGGGGTTCAATGTCGTTACCCACCACCCCACACCACTACCCACCCCAACAGTATAGGTGGGTGTCTATAAATTATAAGCGAGCCATTTATATATTGTGTAAGTAACTACTGTATGTGTGTTGGGGAAATATTATAAATATAAGCTACCACAGTAGTTTTGCTACTTTGTGGTTAAAGCTTTATGTTTATATTGCTCACTGATGGGTTGCCTGTGGTCAATAAACAATAACAGGAAAATCTATTTCACCCACATTATATGTAAAGATATGCATACGTAAGTCACATTACCACTAGCTCCACCTTGTGTTGCAGACAACCAATGACACCCGGCCACCGTGTGGCAGCAAACCACTCGTCTACGTTTCACTTTATGACGGGGAGACAACGTCAACCACGACAATTATTTGGCTGTCCCAATAATAGTTACCATATAGGTACGTATAGTAGGGTGATATTAGCACGTATATGGTACTTTGTAACATTAGAAATAACTAAAATTAGTTTGTTGGGACAATGCCCATATTCTGTTTTTGCTACCATGCATTTTATTTGTAAACTGACCCGAAAACCCACGTGTTTCCCCTTAACAAATAGTTTACTGTAAAATAACATCATCAGTATCTTTTTTAATTAGAGAATGCAGCCAATTGTATCTTATATATGAGATGTTACTTTTGTGTTAAAATTAACCAGAAAACCTGTGTTTTTTCCAAGCATTAACATTATCCTGATATACCCTAGGCACTCCTGAAAATAGTTCAACCCCTAACAATCGTTCTATGACCTCACACACCACATCAATGACATCACACACCACCTCTATGACATCACACACCACCTCCCCCCATTCATCATCAGGGGGTTCGAGTATGTTTGGTTCGCTAGTTGATTCGATACCAACACAAAACCTCAACGAGATCGACCTTGATTCAAGTTTGGCCGATCTCTCCATGTTACAAGTAGGTGGTATCATATGTATATACAGTTGTGGGTATCATATATATATATGTATATACAGTTGTGGAATACCATTATATACTGTGTATGGGGGTAACTTGTATATGTAGGTTTTGATGTATAGTAGATGCCATGTGTATCAAATATATGGCGTTATCATAATAACATATGTAGATAATATGGAAGTCAATTAACCCATGTTACTGGTTGATTAATCCATGTTTCAACCCAAACCAAGCATAATGTTGACTATATTACAATAACCTGCGTTTCCACACAGGGTTCGCTATGGGACGGTTCCGGGGCCACGTTACCCCCTCTTGACGTGGGGCCAGTTGACCCCTTTGATGATAGTGGGGGTCAAACGGGAAACCCCCTTCCTGACCCGGGGTCGTCACACATGAGTGAACAAGTGACATCATCAGACGACCCCCCGTTATTCACCCCCGGTGGACGTTTCCATGGTAACGACGTTCAATTCTTCAACACGAAGCCCGTCATGCTTCATTGATCTTCATTTTTTCTTTTTACGAGGTTTTTGAATTTTTCTGTTTTTATTCAAATTTGTTCAATTTTTTTATTTTTACGAATTTGTTTTTTTTTTCCTAAATTTTTATTTTTTCAGTTCATTTTGATTGAATTTAATGTTCCTGAAAATGTTAATTTTTCCTTGTTGGTATTTAGCTACTTATTAGATAGTGGGTAAAAGCTGTTTAGATGAATCTTGAAATTCCCGTAAAATCTGCTCTTTTAGGCTCGCTATAATATTTCTATGGTTGGTATAAGATTTCTATTGAGCTCGTGCAGAGCTGCTTATATACGCTAGCTTTTACATACCAGTTTGTGGTACGTACTTTAACATAACACTTGCTGGTACCTTGTTTATCATGTACGTCACATTGTTGCAATATTGTATTAGTTTAATTATAGGCGACAAACTTAAAACACAGGGGAGGCAGGGATAGTTAGACAATCTAACTTATTGGTTGTAATGTTTACCGATTAATGTAGAAAATTGGGGGTCTTCCTGCCCACCCTGCCACCCCAGGTTTGGCGCCTATGCTTGTAGTTTCACGATATCACGTTCTACCTTAATTTTAATTAATGTTAATTTTTCATTCGTTAATTTGCACGCACAGTTTTATGTTATGTTTATGTCCCATAAAAATCTTATAGTTCACTGTGCGACAACCCAGTGTTGCCAGTTCACTGTGATTATTGATTGCGCATCACTGTTAACATTATCACAAACTGTCAATCAATTTTAAACTTCTTTAAATTTTTTTAAAACTTATTCAAATTTTGAAAATATTTATATTTTTCCAAATATTTTTTAATTTTGGATTTTTCGGATTTTTTCAAATCTCAACAAAGTGACCTTGCCTTATGAACTCACATTTGCACAAAGTTTAATTAATTTTTACTTTTTTGCAATTTTTTTACCACCCCACCCCCAAGCCATACTCACCAACATAGAAACATTATTAGACACACACTGACTCATGTAGACTTTTAAAACAGAATAAAATCTATTATTTCTATTTTGTTGCAATCGTTACGTCATAGTCAATATGTTTGGTCACTGAAGAGAATGTGACGTAACAATACAGAAGTTTCAGAATCAAAGTCAGAATTCGAATTTCGCGCGAAAGAATCTCCCGCATTATGACGTCACAGCGAGTAAGAAGCGTATTTAATTATGACGTTACAAAACTTTTTCTCAAGATTTCTCGGGTCTTATAAAAGTTTGGTCACAATAAGAGACGACATTAGCGCGGTGACAGCGACAGGTACCATAGTGAGTCATAATAGTCGATCGTGACGTCACAAGGGAGTAGCGGAAATAACAATCAGATAGAATTAGGTGTTTATTACGTCATAAATGTCGGAAATATAAAATTCTAATTCCCAATTTAGACGTTTATTGCGTCACTGAGTCTGTATGACGTCACAGTGGTCGTTATTTCGTCAGAATATTTGAATTTCCTCCCGAATCGCGGAAGTTTAACGATTTTAAAAATCGTAAAAATATTTTGGACATGAGAAAAATGTCAGTGTTGCCGGGTATACAACCTTTTGGTTTGAAGCCAAAATTAAAATAGTATTTTATAGATTGACAGCTATGTTGATTTTTGTTTGAAATATAAAGGAAACACTGGATTGTGACGAATAACTTATCTATTGTGACGCATGAATCAAAGTTTAACTTGATTTATCTGTTACGTCATAATCGTCGCATTATAGGGAAGTACGTCATAGTGGAACAAACAAAGAATCTCAATCGCGAAGATTTCACTGTTTGTTTCATTATGACGTAACAACGCTTCATGCGAAAACGTGAAAAACGCAAAAACGCGATTTTAATTTTGGTGCTGATTACTACAGTGTTGACCAAGTACTTTTTCTAGAGATTTTAATTTTAATAAAAAAGTTATAATAATTTTTCTAATTTTTTTTTTGCAAAATTATAAAAAATAATAATAATATTTTTAAAAGTATTTTTTTTGTCTGGCAACACTGTGAAACATGTGGTACCTTCACTAAAAATCTGATCCAACCTTATTTTAGTAGGACTTGCTTAGAGGAACGTTGTTTTGTTATAATGGGTTTTGTTCAATTTGCTTTCTTCGTGTGTTTTATTTCGGGTGAGTTTTGTTTGTTTATTATATTTATTTAAATATTTTAGCATTTAATAAAAGATTTCCCTATAGCGTGTTTTAACGACTGTCGTTATCTTTTGGTCGTTTAATTAATTTAGTTTCCGCCATCGCATCCAAAGAGCGAAATATAAATGTAACTAAGCATAAATTGTTAATTAACCTTATAAAGTTAATTTTTACCCCTAACCGCGGATTGTAACAATATCGTTTTTTACGTCATAATTAAGATTGATTACGTCAGAAATAAATTCGCGATCCGCGTCTATCGTTTTGTTGTCAGATAAATTATTTTTCCATGTGACGTCACACGTGCGATGACGCCGAAATATATTTGATGACGTTGCTTGTTGCATACGTCACAACTAATGACGTCATACACCCCCCATAGTGACGAGTTCAGAGGTATGGAAGTGTGACGACGGGCTGTCAATCAACTCCGCGTGGCGTTGTGATGGACAGTTCGATTGCTTGGATTGGTCGGACGAGAATCCAGATAATTGTCGTAAGTTTAATGTTAATGCTACTTGCATATCAACATTATATTAAACATATGCAATCATGTTTACCTATTTATAGTAAAGTTTGGAAGTTTTTATTATCGAAAGTTGAATACTCACAATGTAACACGAGAAAAAAGCAGCTCTTCTAGTAAAACGTTATTAATTTTTGCACAAGCGTTTCGTCTGCCCCGTGGTATAGTTAGTAGGTTGGGGGAAGATAGGACACCTTTAGCACGTGATATCCTGATCTTGTTCAAAACAAATAACAACGGTCTATAGCAGTCGTAAGGATACGATTTTATAATTCTTTGAATATTCTTTGTTTACTACCAAATGGGACGAGAAAATAGAATAAAGGGTGTCCCGTCTTCCCCCACCTTATTATAAATACACAAGTAAAAGCCATGGGACAAGGAATTTCGGCCATAGTTGCCTCACTACCCCTTTTTACACCCTACAAGCCAAGTACCCCATATAACCCCCTTATTTCACCCCAGCACCCCGAGAATGCTCACCCAGCGAATATAAATGCAACAACGGCATGTGTATATCCGATGTATTGGTGTGTAATGGTGAATACGATTGCATGGGAGACCAATCGGATGAATCGAATTGTACATACCATGTAAGTTTGTTGATATATACGGTGTTTTAGTTTATGGGCATTGTTTGCGTATGTGTCCTTGGGCAAGACACTTAACGACAATTGCTCCAATCCAGTGGTCACTAATGGGTTTAGATTATCAGCCATACATAAAAACAATCACCTACAAAGTTACTTATGTGTGGGAACTCGTAAGCCAATATGTTCATTTTATCCCATGTCATACGCAACATGGTTTGGGGGAATTGCTAAACACAGCTTCAAAGGTTTTCTAAAGAAACTTTCTTCTTACTTCTATTTATTTTGTAAAAATATTTATTGTGACGTCATAGTCCAAGTAATTGCTGCGTCACAATCGTTTAACAATGGTTGCACAGGATGTTTCGAATGTTCGTTTGTTATTTTACAATCTTGAACATCGTGTTTGTCCGATCGCGATATGTTTATGACGTCACAATGTTGCGGTTTCTCCCATTCAATTTACATCGTTGTGACGTCATAATAACCCTCGATTCCGTAACAATTAACAACAGGCCGATAATCGCGCTAAGGCTAAATTAACAACCGCCATTGTTATTTTTATATTCCGCGCATATTTTACTTAAAGCGTGTTTTAACGACTCTTGTTTTGTTACTAATTTCCTTCACTTCGTTGTTTTAATTATTTCGATCTTCGCTATCGTGTTCAAAAAGATAAATTGTGTTATTGTTATTTCAGAATGTTGATTGTGACGTAACACTGTTCCATATGTGCGGTAACAACATGTGTATTCCGATGGAATGGAGATGCGACAATGAGGATGACTGTGGCGATAACTCGGATGAGATGGGATGTTCCAATGTTTGTTTGAATGGACATGTGATGTGAGTTGTTGGTTGATGGTTATTATTAATTAACGATGAACACGAAAATAAAACTTGTTAGCTACCTTATCCAAATGTAATCTTGCTTTAGAATCAACATACCATATATAATATACAGGCAATTTATGGCGGATGTACATTAAACACAACAGTCAACAAAACGCATAAAACATAAAAATATACATAGCGTAACAAGTGAACACAACTTACGCTCACTGCAGTTACAATTTTGCATTTAAATCAAGGTATAATTAACTAATACCTTGAATATAAGATGATATCCACCAAAAGTATGTAGTGCGTGTAACATAATAGTAGGTAGGTATACGTAACAATGGAATACAGCATAACGATGTTTGTGACGTTTATACACGACACAATGGAGATAGATAGGTATATACAGTATCTCTATAAAGAAGATATTTGATATATAGATAACTCTAAATCTACACTTGATGCCAACATTACAAATTGAAACAGACATGTCTACGATATTATGATCGCTTGCCAGATAACAGACGAAACGTTGGTGTAATTAAATTAATGTTTTTTTTTTTACTATTTAGTTGCAACAAGACTGGCCTATGCATTAGTGAGCATTGGGTTTGCGATGGAGTCAAAGATTGCGTTGACGGAGAAGATGAATCGCATTGTGGTCAAGCTGGTACGGTTTTTTATGGTTAAGTAGACTATTTAGCTTGGGAAGTGTTTAAAAAAGGGGTTTTAAAATTAAAAAGACTGCGCGTCGTGCAGCGACGTCATGCGGAGTGGTGTTTGTGGTTGTAACTATTGCTAGGTGGAACACAAGAGTGCATAACCATCTTAAACTTGGGGAGTAATGACCCCAAAATTATTTTTTAATAAAATTAAAATATTTTTGTTTATTACATTTAAAGTAAATATTAATTTAAAATTTATCAGCTATAAAGTGTAACAACAAAGTTGCACATAATTGTGAACCAAGTTAAAATTACATACTTTTTATTTCTGTAAGTATGTTTTTTATTATTTGATTATAAACGCCTAAGCGAAGTTTTTTTTTATAAATTTTAAAACTGCGAGTCCTGCACCGATACCATGCGGAAATTTGTTTGTGGTTGTATTTAACACTAGGTGGGTACGTATGAGTGCGTAACCAGCTTAAAATTGGTAAGTGTCTTAGCAGTTAAATTTAGATTAAATTACCCTATTTTTGTTAAATAAATCTAAATTATACTATTTATTTGTTTTCCTTATTTAATTAAAAATAAATGACTATCTAAAAATAATAAACTAATTTTTGATTCCGTAATAAAAATTAATTCTCGTCACGCTTTGCTGATATCACGTGTTAGTGACGTCAAAACGCGAAAACGCCATAACACAATATAATTCAAAACAAGTTTTGCGGAAAGATTTCGTCGAGTACTGCAACGATAGTCTACATATGGTTGAGAAATGGCAGGGATTGTGAAAGCTAAATTGGGTAGGCCGAAAAATAGCGAAAGAATTCCCGGTCCGTTGTGGTGCACCGTTTGCACTAAACCTATGAGAACACCAAGCACTTTAGCATTACATATGCGGTCGCACACGGGTGACAAACCGTTTAAATGTGAACTTTGTGGAAAATGTTTTGTTTCTAATACCTCATTGAATGATCATAAGTTGGTTCATCTCAAAAGTCGGCACCACGAATGCAAAACGTGCGGTAAAGTGTTGCAATCAACAGCTTTTTTGAGAGTTCACATAAAACGGAACCACCCGAACGTACCGTTACCCCCTGTTGAGCAAAAGTTGCCGCGTGGCCCCCCAGGTCAGCACCGCGAATGCATAACGTGCGGTAAAGTGTTGCAGTCACTAGCTCATTTGAGACTTCACATAAAACGGAAACACCCAAATGAACCGTTACCCCCTGTTGAGCAAAAGTTGCCGCGTGGCCCCCCAGGTCAGCACCGCGAATGCATAACGTGCGGTAAAGTGTTGCAATCAACAGCTTTTTTGAGAGTTCACATAAAACGGAACCACCCGAACGTACCGTTACCCCCTGTTGAGCAAAAGTTGCCGCGTGGCCCCCCAGGTCAGCACCGCGAATGCATAACGTGCGGTAAAGTGTTGCAATCAACAGCTTTTTTGAGAGTTCACATAAAACGGAACCACCCGAACGAACCGTTACCTCCTGTTGAGGATAAAAAGCTACGTGGTGCCCCAAGGAAAAAGAAAAATCAAGAAATTATTTCAAAAGCAGTGGCTACGGCTTCAGAACGAAACCGTTCAAAACGTATGGTTAATCAAAACAAGCCAAAGTTGCCTGCCTGCTCACCAAAAGATGTTGTTGTTGTTAGTTTAGCTTGGATGCGAAAAGAACAATATGAAGAAAAGTTTCAACAAATAAATTTGAGGGATCCAAAATTAAAACCAGCGTTTTTAAAAAATGGGGACAAGAATGATGAAAATGAGGACATTGGAATTGAAGAGGATAATATTGGAGAAGAAGCCTCAGTGAATCCTCACGCCGTGGTGGTTAATTTGGCTTCAATTGAACCTCCAGTGGTTGAGATGGAGGGTTTGAACCCGCCCAAGCTAGTGGACACGAGTTGGGACATGGTGGATGAATTGGATGACGAAGCTAATTCGGAAGTATCAAAACCTAAAGTTAAACTCAATAAAATAAAACTTCTCAAAAAAGGCAATAACAATAAGCAAAAAACACCCACTTTAACAGTTAAACCGGGTAAAAGGAATATTGGTAAAAAGAATTTTGTTAAAAAGGAAATTGTTGGTAAAAAAATTATTGTTAAAAAGGTTATTGTTAAAAAGAAGATTGGTAACAATGAAAATGTTGGCCAAGAGTCACCAAAAGCTCATGAGAATTTAAAGGTTCCAGTTCAAACGGTTACTGTTATTAAGGAAAAGCTTAACCAGGCGACACCAAAACCCTCCAGCCATCTACAAGAAGATATTGATGATATTATGGATGTACAAGATGAAAATCCTGCTTCGGAAAGTAAGAAATTTGTAGCGGAATCTGCTTGTGGGTTGGGTGACATAGTGTTGTTAAAACATGCAAGCGCTGTGCAAGGTGATGTAAAAAGTCAGTTTAACCAATTCCCTTGCTACAAGTGTTCGTTCTCGTTTCAGAACTTTGAAGACCTTAACAAACATTTATCCAACCACCATAATGAAGATACGGAGCTGTTGTGCGATATTTGTGGCCAGATGTTCGGTGGTGAAAAACTTCTGGTGAGACATAAACAAGTTTACCATAAGCATTTCAAATGCCAGATCTGTAACGAAACATTTCCACAACTTAGTAGTTTATCAAGTCACCAAAGAGTCCACACTAGTGAGAAGCCGTACAAATGCGACATCTGTGAAAAGGCTTTTGCTTATCAAAGCCACTTAATAATTCACCTAAGAGCCCACACTGGCGAGAAGCCATACAAATGCGACATATGTAAAAAGGCTTTCGGTCGTCAAAGCCAATTTCAAATTCACCAAAGAGTCCACACTGGCGAGAAGCCATACAAATGTGTGATTTGTAACAAATCATTTGCTTCAAATTCACATTTGAAACGCCATAGTCTCGCACATACAGGTGAAAAACCTTATAAATGTAATCTTTGTGAATCTGCCTTTACATCAAAACAGCGTTTGACGACACATCAGCAAATTCATGCCAGTAAGAAGCCCTACCAGTGCGACGTCTGTAAAAAAACATTCGCAAGCGAGTCTATTTTGACCCTTCATTCTTTATCACATTTGGGGACAGTTACGTTTGAATGCGATATTTGTGGAGCTACGTATAAACGGAGGGATAAGTTATTAATACACCAAAGAAAACACACTGGTGAAAAACCATTCAAATGTGGGGTCTGTAACAAGAAACTTTTAACCAGCAGGTCATTGAAAATACATAACTTACTGCATACGGGTGAAACACCTTATAGTTGTGATATTTGTGACGCGAGATTTAATCAGAAACACCACTTACAAGTTCACCTCCTCAAACACAGCGGTGAAAGACCTTACAAGTGTAACGTATGTAACATAGGTTTCACTAAAAATTATGCTTTGAAATCACACTTCCGGGGTAAAAGACACAAAAAGAAGGCACAACTACTAACCCACAGCTTGTATTAAATCGGAGCTCAGTTCAAAAAATGAATCTTTTTAAAATTCAATAAAAAAAATATTTTTAAAAGTTGTTTCTATTTTGATTTAATTTTAAAATATTGAATTTATTCTCAAAAACGATATTTTTTTTTCTGTCTTTTTTTGATTTACAATTTGGTCGCTACCTGTTCTTTTGTTCAATCACGGCTTTACATTATGTTACAACACATGTGTACATACCCAGCTGCATACTATGTGTAATAAACATGGATGCTGTTATGTCTTGTGTAATAATTTTCAAACTTCTCATATTGCTTTGTTGTTGTTAGCAGAGTTCAGGAATTTGTGAATGTTGAGTTTGGTTGTTTTTATTATTTGGACTTTGTATGCCAATCAAACACGGAAGATCTCGTTTATGATGCCCGGGGTAGAAGCAAATACTTTAATTTCAATACCATTGTTATAAAATGTCAAAACCAAGAAAAAAAGTGATTGTTTATTTTATAAACAGTTTTAATGTAAACATACACTTCTGCTTCCCATGCTGAAGAAATCAAATTAAAGTTTTCATACTAGGTTTGTTAAATAATAAACCCTCCCAACCCCCTATATATTTTTTTATTGATTTTGATTTTCACTATCGTATTCAATGTGATATGAACAAGTTAAAAACCTTTTAGTTATGTTTTAAAGTTTAATGTTATTATACCAACATTACAAAGCTATATAATATTCAACCCCCCTCATTACAGACCCCCCAACCCCAGCCAACCCATGCAACATTAGTGCGTTTGAATGCGATGGAAATTGTTATTCGATATTCCGAGCTTGCGACGGTCGTAACGATTGCGTGGATGGCTTGGATGAAGGCCTCACTTGTCAGGTAACTATCGGCACTTTATTTTACTTCTATATTTTCATATTTTTGACATTTCTAATTTTATAGTCTTTCTAATATTTTATTTTTTTATGTCTATTCTATATTTTACATATACATAAGTATACCTATATATCATTTCCATGAAGGTTTTTTTATATATAAATACAAAGTTCAAGTGCAGTATTTTCAGATATATGCACAGTATTTTTCTGTCACATTTATCTCCACCAGGTATCCACGTGCCGACTTCGTAAAAACGATGATTTTATCCGAAACATGAACGGAGGGGAAATCGTTTGCGATCATTTATGTATAGCTACACCTAGTGGACCAAGGTGTTACTGCCACCCAGGGTTTAGGTGGGTGGGTTTGATTGACTTATGTTCAAAAACTTTATTTACCCGATAACAAGTCTGTCTTGTAGTTTAAATTTGTTACTTTTCATACGTTACCTACTTACTATTAAAAGTTTCACCTAAAATTCTTTTCCAGTTTGGAAGCAAATGGCTTTGAATGCAAAGTGGACGGTGGGTTTTTGTTTGTTTTAAATATTAATAACTTCATTATATCACATGTTGGGTTTAGATATCTATTATTGTATATCTATTATTTCACTCCCTTTATTCCTATATTAGTGAAAATGTTTTAACGACTGTCGTTTTGCTGGTAATTCCTTTCTCTTCGTTGTTTTAATTAATTTAATATTCGCCATCATATTCCAAGAGATTAATATTGTTGTGTTGTTTTATTAAACTAACAGTCATTCTGTTAACATATGATAACAATGCAGTTAATATATTCTTTTGTAAAGAATATAATTCAATTATTATTTTATAGCCTAATGTTTCTTTTCCAGGTGTTTCCCCTTCTTTATATTTTTCATCGTCCAATCAGATTCGTCGAATCACCCTTCATGCATCGTCGCTCATGCGTAGCGATGATGTCATAGTGGTCGACCCAAACCAAAACGCTTCGTAAGTTTTGTAGTTCATAAACATTGAAATCAAGTAGTTTTACCCGTAAAGTGTTTTAACGACTGTCGTTTTGTTGCTAATTTCTTTCCCTTTGATGGTTTAATTAATTTGATCTTCGCTATCGTATTCTCGTATTAAAAAAAAAGTCCAACAAATTGTATAATAATAATATATGTATATATCGCGTAAATGGCATCGTCAGTATTTAAATAGAATCTAAACAACGTTTTATTCAATAATCACAGAATCACAGCGATCCAGTACGACACCAACACCAACATATTGTTCTGGTTGGATTCCAACTCCGAGAATATTCATACAATGGCTGCTACTGGGCAGCAGAGAGTGATTGCTACCAGTAGGTGTTGTTTATTAATATTTCATAATATTTATTTTATATATTGTAAGATAAAAAAGTGCTTTATGAAAATCTTCGTTATCGCATTCAAAAATAGCCGACTAAATATTTGTGTATTGTAATAAATAAATAACATCTATGTTACATTAATGCTACAATTGGGAAAGATATTTTTTGTATATATTTTTTTAAATTTAAAAAAAACTATTTTAAAATAAGATTTATTTGCATTAATTTTATATTTAAACAAATGACTTTTCCCCACAGTACCCGGCGTTACTTCGCTTGCTTTTGATTGGTTGACGTACAATCTCTATGTAACCCGTCTTACCCCTCCTAGTGTTGGGGTTATCCCGTTAACGAGCGACGCCACACCAACAACCACAACACCCATCCACCTTGCAACTTATCAAGCACCAACATGTATTGCATTATTACCTCATAAAGGGTAAGATGATGTCATAACTATCAACATTTATCGAGTTTGAGCTCATTAGTCCTTTACTATAGCAAACATATAAAGTAAATATGGGTAACTTGTGTAAAGAGTTTCCTTCTCTTCAAGTTTAAGTGTTTTTTTTCCTTAATATTAACCATTTATTTAAACACCACCACCTGCTTGGACATTATCAGTGAAGTAACAAACCCCATTATGACATCACAGGTTAATGATTGTGTGCGACCACGGCAACCCGTCCACCAACCCCCACCTCACCCTGTTGAACATGGACGGTACATCACCCCGCACCTTTCATACAACGGACCTACCCCATATACACGCTGTAGCCGTCGATGTGATAACCGACCTGGTGTATTGGGGTGAAACCGGGGCGGGGGTCGCGAGGGTGAGGGTCAAGTCACTCGATGGCAGTCATCAGAAGGTTGTTTTTATTTTAGAACATTTATTAGTTATATTTGTTTATTCGGAATTTTATTCTGAGTGATAAAATTCAAAAAGTTGTTTAAAATTGATTAAAGTAAAAGTTTTCCTTCGCGTTTAATTTCCTTCCCGTCATTTGTTTAATTTGTTCATTCTTCATAATCTTATTCAGAGCAAATACAATTAATATTATGATTTCATTTTTAAATTTTCTGCTATAAAAGTTATTTCTATGCAGGTAATCCTCTCGAGTGCAATGGGGAACTCCCCAATCCAATACCCGTCGTCGATCTCTATGTTCGAGGACGACCTTTACTTCACCGACCCCCACATGAGGGAGGTATGGAGGCTCGACTCGATCTCTGGGAAAGCCACGAACTTTGAGGGGGGAGACAATGAACCCATTGTTAAAGTAGCGATGTCGGATAAAGTGCTCGCAGTGCACGTCGCGCATCCCGTGCAACAACGCGCACATCGTGAGTTTGTGTGGGTTGTATGCAAGAGAAGTGAAATGCGAAGATATTGACCTAATTACTAGGCATGTCATGCCTCACCGATGACCCTGTGTGTATGTAATATATGTAATGGAGATAACTCTGGTTTAAATCCTGGTGTTCGACACCAATTTACTATATGAGTTATTAAGATATTTGATGGAGTAAAATATATATTTGAGTAAACTCTGGCCTTAATCCAAAGTCCCATGCCTCACTGTAGAATCTCCCCATTATACCATGTAATAAACATCATTATGACATCATGATTACAGAACCCAACCCATGTGCGACGTCCATGTGCACTCATGCATGCGTGAACCGACCAATGGGATCACGATGTTTATGTCCACCATCGAAGATATTGGGGCACGATGGGAAAACTTGCATTGGTGAGTTTGGGGATATATATGTATATGTGAATTTAGTGGTTTAGTGTTTTATTATTACCCATGTAGTTACTTGATAAGTAAATGCTGGCAAATCAAATTTTAAACTTGTTCAAAACACGCTAAAGCAAGATGCTTTGAAAGCGTAAAAAACGAAATTATAAATAATAGATATTCCTACGACGACAACAAGGACTACTGTGACCTCACCAACAACATCTGTGATGTCACAACCAACTATCATGACATCACAAGTCACCCCTATGACATCACAAGCCACCCCTGTGACATCACAACCACATTGCCACCACCCCACCCACCTAGAAAACACAGTGAGCACGATGGTAGTTATGCATGGATACCAAGTTGGTACAACACTCAAGTTTCAATGCAAACCTGGGAGTCATGGGGAAGGTAAGGGTTGGATTGAACTTATTCTTGTGTTTGTGGGGTAATGAGGTGCGTTATAACACCGGTGTTCTGTTTCATACACTTCGTGCCCGCTTACAAGTTACCACGTATGTAACTTTGTGGGTGATTGTTTTATGTATGGCTGATAATTTGGACAGCCCATTAGTGACCACTGGGTTGAAGCAATTGCCGTGAAGTGTATTGCCCAAGGATACATACGCTACAACAATGGTAGCAGTGAGGGGGCCTTGAACCTGGTATCCTTCGGTTACAACACAAGTTCCCAACCACTGTATGAATAATATTTATATGATATTGCAGGTGATATCCAGCGTGATACGTTCGTGATAACATGTTCACGTGATGGCTCATGGGATGAACTACCATCATGCGTGCTATTTACATGCGATGATATGCGTTGTGGGGAAGGGGTGTGTGTGGATAATATTAACGGTAGGTGGAATATTATGTTGGGACATTTTAATCAGATATAAGGTTGGTAAGTGTAAAGGGGCCTGACACAACATTGATAAGTTTAAAGGTGCCCAACTGCTACCAAATTTATTTTAATGTTTGACGTATTAAATTTATTAACTATTTGTCAGATTATTAGCCTCTAAACTCGCAATAAGCTGGCCGTTGCACTACTTTATCCGCTGTGGTAGGCGGTACAATGTTTTACCGTGGTTAAAGTTATTTGGTTCTCATTTACTTAATACCAACTATCAGATATTTATTCGATTGTTTCATAACAGGTTCGTATTGTTTATGTAACAATGGAACCAAAGTATTCACTTCATGCTCACAATCCTTCATTGATGATGTCGTAATGGATTCTCGCCCCATTATTATACAAGTTGTTGTAACAATGGTTGTATTGTTACTTATAATCATAATTGTGGGACTTGTGTGGAAATACAAAAGGTAACTGAAGTAACAAACTTTATTGGGATAATGGGACAGCGTGAAATTATACAGACTGTTATGGGTGTAGTGGGTAATGGGGCAACTTGGGCTACAGAACCAGTTTATTGTTCCATATACAGTTTCCACTATTGTTAACCAACAACCGAAAGTGGTAATACTAAGTGTATGAACAAGTTAGATGCTAAATAATACTGTTTCCACTTCTTTTTTATTTCAGGATCGTATTTTCCCAAGTAAATTAAAAAAACATATTCTAATAAACCTCGTATAGATATATACCGGTATAAACATCATATATTTTAACATAAACATCATATAACCCCTAGACACGAAGTATCATGCAGTCGTATGAAGCGATCTCAGCCGTCTGGCGCCCTGCTTGTACAATCCCCACAAGATGGAAGTAATTATGGTGTGTCTATGTTTAATATATTCTGTCTGTGGTGGGTATGGTGTGTCTATGTTTAATATATTCTGTCTGTGGTGGGTATGGTGTGTCTATGTTTAATATATTCTGTTTATGTTCTGTTCTCACTCGTTTTGGCGGCTGGGATTTAGACTGGATCTCATTTTGCCTTTGTCAGATTATTTACCCCTAAGATACATAAACATATTTATATTGATTTTGAATTTAGCTCTTGTCGTTATGGCAGATAAATAATGAAGCCTATGAATGTAGCTAATATATGATATCTATATTTCAGCAAACCCGCGCCCTCAGATTACAACGAGGAAGCAACGTAAACGACTCCCATTACCCGATGACCCGGTTAGTATATATAATTGTTGTATTACCCCAACAGGCCAGTTTA
>NW_004191569.1:18005-18618 GCF_000224145.3 Ciona intestinalis | reverse complement strand
AAACAACGAAGAGAATTAGCAACAAAACGACAGTCGTTAAAACAAAGTACATCAATCAAGTATTTAGATTCAAATTATGGAATTTTACGTCATATTGAACCCACATTTACGTCATAATGCTTATTCTACAGCGTATTCTATTGAGATTGATGACGTATCAAAGACGCTTTATTACGTCGACGAAACACTTGACGCGATAGTTGTGACGTCATTGGAGGAAAACGCGCGAAAACACACATTGGCCGTGAATGATATTCATGACGTACACAAGATGACAATGAGCTTATCAAGAAGGTAGGATTTCAATAATTAATCGTCTAATGGCACAGTGGAAAACGATCAACTACAAAGTTACATACGTGGCTGTAAGCGGGCACGAGGTGTATGGAACAGAACACCCGTGTTATAACGACTGTCGTTGCTTCGCCAAAATAAGTTACAGTAATGATTAAATTACCTCCAGGAAGATATATTGGTCAGATAAAGGTCAACACAGGAGGGGGGTTAGGGTGGGGAGGATTGAACATATGGATCTCGCTGGAGGCGGTAGAGAGGTGTTGGTGGATAATATTAACTCCCCGCATTCGTTGGCTATCAGTGAGCCAGGTGAGGG